>NW_027281231.1:45000-65000 GCF_046629955.1 Centroberyx affinis | reverse complement strand
CTGTATGAAACTGAAGCCAAGACCAGGGACTCCACTGAAATTACATGAAATGATGAAGCATCTTATGCCTGTACAAGAACTTTTTTCTTTTTGTCACTAATGATGATTTATTGCCCTCTATCATGCTGTTAACTTCCTTTCTGGTCTTATCAGTTGATGTTTTTCCGTATGTTGTGTTTTGTTTTTAGTGTGTTTTTATGTAATCTGTTTTATTGTTTGTTCTGTTTTGTTGTTACTATGTGGTTTTATTAATTAATGTGTGTTTCTATTGTAAACCCTGTCTACAGATCAAATTTCCCTTATGGGACAATAAGTTTGAATTAAATTGAATTAAAACTAACAGTCCATACACTGAGACATAGATGGGCAATGCTGGTAAAACTAGAAAAGACCTGAGCTGAATAATCAGAATTACCAATATGATGCTTTGTGAGGCATTTATTTTGAAAAACTCAAGTGTGAGTATCTGCCTTTGCATACATAACCTCAAGGATTAAAGTTGTGTCATATTGATTAACATGAACAAACCAAAAACAAATTGATTTGCTTTTCTACCGTACATTCCCTCCCATGAGTGTGTGTGTGTTAACCCTCGTTTCTGTCGCGGTGCCTCCTGCAGGTTTTGGTGTTTGACTTCGGCAGTGAGGTGTACGTGTGGCACGGCAAGGAGGTGACGCTGGCCCAGAGGAAGGTGGCCTTCCAGCTCGCCAAACACCTCTGGAACGGGACGTTTGACTACACCTGCTGCGATATCAACCCACTCGACCCCGGAGGCTGCAACACACTCATACCTAGGTAGGGGGCACACACACACACACACATGCACACACACACAGAGTTTGCTTTCCCCTGTAGCGTGTTCTAAAGTTGTCTCTTTGGGATTAAAACACCGCAAACATCTGCTTGTTTTCATATTTTAGTTGCGAGGATTACGTTTGTACACACACAAGCAGACATGAATAAACACACATGAATATATACACTACCAGTCAAAAGTTTGGTCACACCTGATTGAATGTACTGTTTTTCATTCTCTTTAAGCCATTTTGGTCTAAAGGCTTCTGCTTAAATGCTTGAAATTAGTTTCTTAGGCAAATATAAATAGTGAAGTTGATCCTATGTATGAATTTATTTCCAGAGCCTTTGTCTTTCCATCAAGGCAAAGGGCAGCTACTTTAAAAAATCTAAAATGATCTAAAAAGATAGTTTTGATTTGTTTAACACTTTTTTGGTCACTGCATAATTCCATTTGTGTTATTTCATAGTTTTGATGTCTTTACTATTATTCTAAAATGTGAAAAATAGTAAAAATAAAGAAAAAATGTGGTGTGTCCAAACATTTGACTGGTAGTGTAATTACACATGCATATGTACAAACATATGAATGAATACTACATGAATATAAATGCTCTCACTCCAACTTAAGCACGCTGGAGACTGGCGTACAGCTTCGTTTTGACATATCTTTTCCTGTTTCTGTGTGTATGTTTTTCCCTCTGTGTGTGTGTGTGTGTTATTCTCTCCACAGGAAGGGCCAGGGGCGTCCCGACTGGGCCATATTCGGCAGGCTGACGGAGCACAACGAGACGATCTTGTTCAAGGAGAAGTTCCTGGACTGGACCGACACGAAGACGGCGTCGCCAAAGAACGGCAGCGAGCCGCTACCTGAGCAGAAGGTACGCATCGCATCCACACCGCTGGTTTTATTAAAGCCGGAGAGACAAGGAGGCAGAAGTTTCATTACACAGGTCACACGCATCAGAGAGTCATCATATGTCTTCTCTATCTCCCCATCTGTTTATTTATTAGACTGGGGCTCAAACTCACTGTCGGTTAATATCGCCAGGAACAGTTTCGTAAGTGCTGGCGCCAAAACAAAAATATGTTTTTTGATGGATGAGTGCATACATTGTTAGCATTGACAGACCCCAGTGGGAATCAAAGGTCCAGGTTTATTGTCAGCACCATATTCCACCCATTGGCTCAGGCTGGCAGAGTCACTATCATATTTTAAATCACTTGTTAAAATGTATTTTTATCATAAGGCCTTTCTATGATCTTTGGCTTTTACTCATCTTGGCTGTTATTTATCCGCATGGCTTATTTACTGTTTTATACCTCATTGTTCTTTCTGTTTTATTGATCTTTGTCATTGTTCAATTAGATTTTGGGTGTGAGTTGTGACGCACTTTGTAACTTAGTTTTGAAAAGTGCGATATAAAGAAAGATTACTATTATTATTAATATTAAGAAATACAGGATCACTGACCAAGAGGTGACACACATAAGAGAGGTACATCCTCTTCTCTATCTGATCATCTGTTTGTTTATTAGTCGCTTTCACTTGACATTGAATGAACACAATAGTTGAATTTTAACCCATGGTGAAGCTTCAGTAGCATACGCATAAATTCTGTTGATTTCAGCTGTGACCTTATTGTGTTTTGTTCTATCATTTGTAATATCACCATAAATACTTGCATCACTTGTAATATATCAGTGATAAACGAAAGTCACCATATGGGATCAATAAATTAAATAAAGTTGCAGTGAACATTTTCTCGTTCAGTAGGGCCAAAACAAGACAACAGACCAAACAGTCTTTTCTTCCTCTTTTTCCATTTCTCCTCCTTTCCTTCGCCCTCCCTCTCCCAGGAGGCTCCGGGGCGAGAGTGCCGGCCGTACGATGCCACCCTGATGCTGCCCGTCCTCCAGTCTTCCATCTCCACCATGCTGGACGGCACCGACGTGGGGCGCGGCCACGGCCCGGTGGAGGGCGAGGACCGCATGCGGACCCTGGAGATCAGCACGGTGGCCGTGGACGTCTGGCACATCCTGGAGTTCGACTACAGCCGCCTGCCGCGCCAGAGCATCGGCCAGTTCCACGAGGGAGACGCCTACGTGGTCAAGTGGAAGTACATGGTCAGCGCCACAGGTCAGTCATGGTGGAGTCTGAAAATTATAACCTTTATTTAAATCTCAGAGAACATGGCAAGGGTAGGACACTCATTTACAAAGGTGCTAATGTCAAGCTTCAAGATGCACTGTAATTCATCCCAGCTTTGAGGGGCAATTTAAAAGCAGTCTTTACTAAGTCCGAGCCAAAACCCGAAATAATTCACTATGTTTTATCATGCATGGAGTACCATGTTTGCCACATCTAGACAATTCAGATAGTATCAGATAAGTTGCCAAGCACAGGGAGAGAAGCATACGAAATTGACAAGTTTTCCTGTGATTGTCTAAATTTTATGAGACTCTTACAGTCCTATGTGGCAAGATACACCCTGGTGATGGACATACTGAACACCTCTTTGTTATTTTATGATGAAGTGGGTCATACCTGTAGGCACCATTTGTCAAACCCCCAAGGTTTTATCAAAGACCCAAGTTTTTACAGTATGTAGAATTAGTCAAACCATTGGCTTTAGCCTTAGTCAAAACCCGTGGATAACTTCTCTATATGTGCTTCCTTAAGAATGTTAACATTTTAACACTATTAAAATTGGACAATTCAGATTCAGTGTGTTGATTTTGTGTATTTGTGTGTGTGTGTGTGTGTGTCCCAGTCGGTCGCAGGCAGAACCCCGAGGCGAGGAGTGCTGGGCCTGGGAAGGAGAAATGCTGCTACTTCTTCTGGCAGGGCCGACACTCCACCGTCAGCGAGAAAGGAACGTCAGCGCTGATGACTGTGGAGCTGGATGAGGAGAGAGGAGCGCAGGTAGGAAACCAGCCAATTTAAAAAAAAACAATCAAAAAGAGTTTTCACACTAATGACAACAATAGGGGATTATTTTGAAATCTTATACCTGTAAATTGCAGGGACTCCAGGTTGCACCGACCCATGTCAATATCATCACCCTATAATGTGGTCAGTTTAACAGTAAAGAACATGTAGCTCAGATTTGACAGTATTTTAGTCTTAAATGGTTCAGGAATGTTTTTTTGTGTGACCAGAACGCAAGAGTAGAAATGTTGTTTTTTTAAAAATGGGTTTCTGTTCACAATGGATTTATTGGAGAATTATTCATTTATCAAGTGCAGCTAGGAACACACTTCATTAAAATGTCCAGGCCTTAGCTAACCTTCACAGATCACCTCCAATTCCACTGTATATTTCATCTTATTACTTTTAATGGAAGATTTTCTTGTGCTTTCTGAATGATGTACTAGTGTAGGTGTAACGGAGATGGAAAGTGTAAATCTCACCTTTAGTAGAAGTACTATCCTTCATTCAAATCAAGAACATGCTTTTGATTTCCTCGACCAGTAGCACAGCCGTTTATCACGCTGGTAAGATCATTAGTGTTGAGATTAGGAAGAGGATTTACACTGAGAGACAGTGTAGTCTCTTGAATGATAAATGTAAAACAGGCAGTGGAGCATTCAGTGTTTGGTTCATGTTCATTTAACTGTCTTACACGCCAGGCTCCATCTAAACCCTTAACCCAAGTATCAACAGCTGAGTAGGAAAAAAACAATTGGTGCTGGACTGACTTTTGATGTCAAAACTGATTTTACAACATTGCAAGATGTTGAAATGTGTACAAAAACTTCAAGATGTTGGCTTCTTATAATAGGATCTCAGGTTTCCTGATTTTATGGGCAATAGGGCAAAGTTTATATCGACAATGTCAAATGAACATGGTCAGATTGTGTTTAGAAGAGCAAATGGCATTCACAGTGTGTTTGTTATTTCATTCAACAAAGAAGTATTGTTTTATTAAGACTAGTAGCATGTTTGAAGTTTCAGAACTGGTTTCAGTATTTTCCATCGACACCCAGTCCTATGTGTCTCTTTGGGTGTTTAACAGGTCCAGGTGCAGCAGGGGAAGGAGCTTCCATGTTTCCTGCAGTGTTTCAACGGAGGGATGATCGTCCACGCTGGGAAGAGGGAGGAGGAGGAGGAGAACACTCAGAGTAAGGAGGGACATGGTGGAATAGCAGTCTGAATTGTTTTCTACTAGTTACAGATGCATTACCATTCCTTATTTCTATGAAAGGAAACCAACCTCTTTGTCTACAAAAACTAGCTTTTTTTGAAATAGCATAAACTGCCAAATTGTCTGGTACACTACCAGTAGATCTACCTGCATTTTGGCTGATGATATTTTCATCACCTCGTTTATTTCTCTCCATCTTTCTCAGATGTGAATTGCTAGACAGTAGTATTTGCACTGTATGAAAGAGTAGCAGCTGTATGTACTTATTTGCAGATTAATTCCAAAATGAGATATGGACTATTTTAAAAACTCTTACAAAATGACTGCTGCTATGAAACACATTATTGCAGTTATTAACCATTTTACTATCTTTGCTAACAAACCATTTCAGGGGATGCAATCATCTGGGTTTTTTTAAAAATATGGAACAATGAATATCAGGTAATAATTCTGCTCCAAAATGCGTACATAGTGTTTTGGAATCAAATGCTTCATTTGCTTATATTAGATTGAGATGTTGACATTAAAATATTACTCTGAAAAGGCTTTAGATTTGAAAAGCATTTGCATTTGTTTCATTCCAAAACAAGCTATTCATCATTTGAAAAAAATGATGCTTACTCTTACAAAGGTTTTGCTGGTATGACAGTAAAGGTCCCTGTTATAATTAAAACAGTCCAAAACAGTTAACAGTTGTGTTTTTGAAACCCTTCACTCCATGTCCTTTCCATTGACCATGTCCCCCTGCCTGTGTGTGTCAGGCGAGTGGCGTCTGTACTGTGTGCGGGGCGAGGTGCCGGTGGAGGGCCACCTGCTGGAGGTGGCGTGTCACTGCAGCAGCCTGCGCTCCAGAGCCTCCATGATCCTGCTCAACATCAACAAGGCCATCATCTACCTGTGGCACGGCTGCAAGACCCAGCTGCACACTCGCAGCGTGGGAAACACCGCCGCACTCAAGATCAAGGAGCAGTGAGTGGAGAGAGTTTTCATAAGGAGTGTTGTTGGATAAAGAAGTTCCAAGTATACTAATAGAGGATTTTATTTAACTGACAAATCTGCAAAACTGCTTGTCACATTATCATTCCCCAGGAAATACAGAGCAGTTTTTTGTTTTTATCACAAATGACCAAAACATACTGTTCTGATACCAAAGCTGTACTATATTTCAGGAAATCATTCAATACATCAATGCAGTGCAAGAAAAAATATTTAAAACTGACCATGCTTGTTGTCATGGGGGCTTGAACTTGGGTCCTGGTCATGGGTTAGCTATTAAAATGCTGAGCCAGGCTGAATTGATTGCATGGTGACATATCTGGCTTCAGGTCATGTGCTTTTGCCATGGTTTTATCATGATGGAGCTCAAATTGATTTCAGGCCCAAGGTGTAGTTAATGTGCTATCATGTGGCCAAATTCAGCTTCACTTCATGGATTTGTAATGGAGGAGATTCTTTAAGTACGTTGGAAAATCTCATGCAAGTTCAAAACTTGAGTTGAATATATATAGGTTGAATCACTACTTTATCAATCAGCAATAGAGAGCAGCAAAACGGACATTTATTTGTACGAAAATGTTGCAGATCATTACTTATACTCTTCTCAAAGTATGATTAAGTGCAAGACTGAAAGCATCAGAAAATGGGTCAAAATTGAAATAAAGAACGTTATGAAAGCAAAGTCCTGGAAGTTATCATCTCCAGTCACACCATAAAATGTCACTTAAATCGTACACATCATATTATGAAGGCAGTGAACTCTGCTTCCCTCTCGCTCCTCTCAGGTGTCCTCTGGAGGCGGGGCTCCACAGCAGCAGCAAGGTGACCATCCACGAGTGTGACGAGGGGGCGGAGCCTCCGGGCTTCTGGGAGGCTCTGGGGAGGAAGGACAGGAAGGCCTACGACTGCATGCTGCAAGGTACGGGAAACACCGTCCTACTCAGAGAATGACACAATGTCAAAAGAGTGATATTTACTATTACATGTAATTTTGTACTTATGCACTTCTGTTGCTACTTTAGTTGTTGATACATCCCTGCACCCATTTCTGTACATTTATTAAATGGGGGGACTATGGACTGGGCTGTGTTCGTCTGTCCATCAAACATGATATCTCAGACATCACTGGTCTGATTTTGATGAAACTAGGAGTTATGATGCATCTTGTTTTTCTGGGAATGTGTTTGTATTTTAGTATTTTACTTTGTCATATATCCTTTCCTCTTGCTAGTATTACTTTTCTTCTATTCCTGTGAAGCACTTTTGCTACATAAATAAAGTTATTATTATTATCATTACTACTATAGTTTTCGCCCTGTGTTCCAGTGTTTAAAAAATGACACTGATTGGCCTAATGCGGATGCTGTAATTAAAGGTCAAAATTTTTTAACTCAATCATGATATCTCAAACTCCACTGGTCTGAGTTTGACAAAACTTGGAGGGATAATGCATTTTGGCACTGTGTTATGGCATTTTAAAAAATTACACTAATTGACCTCATGGGGCGCTAAAGATTAAAATTTCTAACTTGGAAAGGCCAATTTTGATGAAAATTGGAAGGGATGATGCATCTTGTTACTGATTGGCCCCTGGAGTGATGCATAATTAGTGGGGAATGACATGTTTACTTGTTTTTCTCCTCTCAGACCCAGGAAAATTCAACTTCACCCCGCGGCTCTTCCAGCTCAGCAGCTCATCAGGAGAGTTTGTGGCTGCAGAGTTCTTCCACCCGTCCAGAGCTCCAGACCTCGTCAGCTCGCTGCCCTTCCTGCAGGAAGACCTCTACAACGCACCGCAGCCCGGTGAGAGAGCTGGAGACACACACACACACACACACACCCACACACACACACACACCCACACACACACACACACACCCACACACACACACACACACACACACACACAGTATGACTACAATCAGGCCAGAGTCTTAAAGTTTGTCCTGCTTACATCTACAATTTCACATCCACAATTGTGAGTCTACCTGCAGTACTTCATACAATACATAGAGACATACAAACACACACTTAACACACACACACACACACACACACACACACACACTTCACCAAGTGTAACTACAATCACACAAATACAGACACACATACACACACTTAAGGAAGCATGTCCACAAACACCCATTAAGTCATGCACACAAACAATGAATGAGCACATACACACAGAAAAACACCTGAAGCATATGCTATTGTTCAAACTCCTTAATCTATAAATTGGATTAGGTTAGATTAAACTTTCAATTGATCCACTGCTGCAGAAGGATACAGATAAGAATGGAACAAATTGAAAGTGTTGAAGATAAAGATGTAGCATCTTGTTCTTTTATATGAATTTTATCTTTTTATCTGTCTTTTATCTGCCTTCTATTGATGTAAAGCACTTTGAGCTGCATGTTGTGTATGAAAGGTGCTATACAAATAAAGGTTATTATTATTATTAGTATTATTATTATCTCCATTATGCTAAAACAAAACTCCTTTTTGCTTTAAAGAATTCACTGTATGTAAACTATTGACAGATTTCCAGGTTAGCGGATGTTTGCAGGTTACAAATCTACAAATTTCAGATGTCTTACATTTAAAGAGCATCGTATAATGAGACGTCCCTCTCTCCGTGACAGCGCTGTTCCTGGTGGATAACTTCCATGAGGTTTACCTGTGGCAGGGCTGGTGGCCTCAGGACAGCGAGAGTCCCGGCTCGGCTCGCATCCGCTGGGACGCAGACAGGAAGTGTGCGATGGAGACCGTGCTGCAGTACTGCAAAGGTAGAGATGATTCACTAAGTAACAGGACACTAGATGATAGCTGCACTAGGCAATCTGGAACATTAGTGGCCCCTAATGGCAGTGAGAGGTTGAATTTTGAGGACTTGAAAACCAACTTTTGTGAATTTTTTGGCATTATTTCCTAAATAGATGTATGTTATGATATGAAGAATTATTCAACAAGGTGAAAAAGTAATTTTTCATTTCATTGTGACTTTAAGATTCACAATGTGTGTTCATAATTTGACCACCAGATGTCACTGTTCATTCCCCACTAATCATTTCTATGGGAATATATTAAGAGATTGTGAATAAAATATTAAATTCAATATTAAGAATAACTGTTTCTAAAGGTTGAATACATCTGCACATCTCCTAAACTTTAGGAGATGTGCAGATGTTTAAAGTTGGAACAGAGTCTCCAGCTAACATTATGTGAAAGTAGAGGCAGAAATTTTGAATCCAAGTTCAGCTTTTCCACTGATTTTCTGCTGAGTAACTCTCAACCTGAGTTCAGAATCATCCTGTTGATTTCCTCCTGCAGAGAAAAATGAGAAGAAGCCTCAGAAGTCGTATCTGATCCACGCCGGTCTGGAGCCGCTCACCTTCACCAACATGTTCCCCAGCTGGGAGCACCGAGAGGACATCGCCGAGATCACCGAGAGGGTCAGCAACACACACACACACACACACACACACAGACACACACACATCAGTTCTAAGAAACAACTGGAACTAAATCCATACATGTAAATAATCCATAGTCTTTCCCATACTTCCCAATCGGTCTACTTACAGTGTTGGAATTGTCAGCTGCATATGTTTTATGTCGCTATAACCCCACAATTCTTTTATTATTTTATTATTTTTATAGCTTATTTTATGTTCTATTTTTGTGCTTATGTTCTGTTTTTCTTTTTGCTGCATCAATCCCAATTTCCCCACGGGGATCAATAAAGTTTCATTTTATCTTATCTTTTCACACGCCGCCATGCTGAAAATACTTTCACACATGAAAAAAATATGTGCACACACCTACACACACACACACACACACACACACACACAGCTTCTTTCTCTCTCTCTCTCACTTTCCTTTTCACACATATGTTCTTTCACACACCTACTGAAAATACTGAACTTACAAACACTGAAAAATTGAAAGTGTGTTTTTCACACACTTTCTCACACACCTACAACCTAACTGTCCAAACCCACACTCTCATTCCAACTGACCACATCCTGTGTCCTGTGTCCTGGCTGCAGGAGGCGGAGGTGTGTAACCAGATCATCCTGGTGGAGGATGTGTTGGCCCGGCTGTGCCAGAACACCTTCCCCCTGGCCCAGCTGCTGGCCCGGCCGCTCCCAGAGGGGGTCGACCCGCTCCGCCTGGAGATCTACCTCTCCGACCACGACTTCGAGGTCGGTACACAGACACACTAACACCAACGTACAAAGCTTGAGTTTTAGATATAGGTGTGTTTGTAGGAATGTTGGAGCCAGGGTCAGATATTAACCTTTATTTTTTACAGAGGGCATTTTTTGCTCTCTTGATTGGATTTTTAGGGCATTTTGGTCCTTTTCAGGGGCAATTTCTTTGAAATAATACATTTGTACTGCATGTTGGCAAATGAACACTCAATTTGTACCACTAAGATTTGTTTTATTTTAAATCAGAATATGGCCAATGCTTCTTTCTCACTGCTGGAACGTGGCAGCAGTTTGTCTATACAGATATAAATGTTGGAGACACTCATCACAGCAGGAGACTTGCTCATCATTCTCTTAGTAACTTTTTAATTGTGACTGTACATTTTAGGCATTTGGCTGATGCTCTGTATAAAGAGTGACTTAACAATGAGTGCAATAGCAGAAGATTCAATTCCTCGATTACAAAAAAGTGTGATGTGAAATGTGAAAACCCACATGTGAATTCAAGGCACTTGTGCATGAAAACTTCACAGGTGAAAATGTCACTTTCACATGGGAAATGGAGAAATTTCACATGTTCACATATGAAAACCAACATGTGTCCAAAAAGCACATGTGCTGTGAATTCACATGTGGGTTTTTGTAAGGGCGAGATCACCAACATTACAAACAAAGCATAGTAAGGAGTCATAGTGTCCTGACAATAATCTCGTGGCCTCAGAAAGATCATGGAAGGGAGGAGTGCTAGGAAGAGTCATAACAAATAACAGCCAAAGAGGAGGTGTTGTTTTTTTTTCAAGATAAGAGCAAACTACAGAAAGAAGAGCAGGAAGATGTGGGAGAGGTGAGAGGTGAAATGACTCAGTGTGGAGAGAGAGACGGGGTGGGTGGGGGGGGTTTCTGTTTCCTCTTTCTGCTACAAACAAGAAAACATGGAGAATATGATGCTGCATGTCTCCTGTGATGATTGGGTGTCTTTGAAGTATAAAATGTACAAACAACATATTGATTTTGCTCCATATGCTCCATATTTTTTTACAGTAGGATTTAGCCTTGAAGCTCTCTGTCTAATGGCATTATCATTTCAGTTTGTCATTATCATTGTTTTTAAAGGAAAAATCCACCCTAAAATACTTTAACACTGTTAGAAAAGCAGCTATTGGTGATGTATCTTCCATTTATAGATCCATTTTATTGTGTTAACTGGCCAAACATAGACGCCGTAACATCACATCAAGATATTTCCAGTGTAGCTACAATGGAGTTTGATAGCAGAAAATGTTTCAGCGATCTAAAACATCAATAGTAAATGTCAGATTTTGGTGTCAGTCCCTCAGAATCAAAGAGAAAGAGCTTCTTTCTAGAGCGGCCATTTTGCACCAAGAGATGTTCAATAATCATACAGGAGAAGAACAGTAAATTACAACACTTTCTCACAAAATAATTGCTGGAATGCATCGAACATCACAGATTGATGATATATAACAGTGTAAGAGGAGCCAAGGGTGGATTTTTCCTTTAACTTAAAACATATTGTAACATATAACCTGCAACATATTACTACACCGCCTCATTCATAGCGGTCCATCCTAACTCCATCTAACTCTCGCCTTGCAGACTAAGTTGTAGGTGGATTCAGGTAAGGAGAGTCACTCCATGTGATTAATAAACACTGGCGACCTGTCCTTCTTTCTCTCACGCACGTCAGCATCGTATTACTGTGATCTGAAATCTCTCATTCACTCCTGTTCACTCCTACTCACTCCTACTCACATGTGTGGTTCTGGTTGAGGAGGTGGGGGAAGCTGCATGATTACGGCTAAAATGATAATCCTGATTATTTGGATCAAGTCAAGTCAAATTTATTTGTATAGCCCGTAATTCACACTCCCACATTTTAACACAGTTGAGAAAAACAACAAACAACACCCGACAACCTTAGACCGTCAGTGAGAACAAGGACAAAACTCTCACAAAAATGGGATAAACCTGAGGAAGGGCCTCACAGAGAGGAATCCCCCTTACAGGACTGATAATAATTGATAATATTGACGATTTGTGGAACAAAATGTCATTAACACACTTGCATCTGCAGCTAATCTGCATCTCACATCCACATCTTGACTATTTTCACCTACAGCTGACATCCTAAATCAAATATTTCTAAACTTTTGATATGCCAATATTCTATGATTAATTGTGCAGCTCTAGTATAGAATGGGTGGTATGGGTAAACTCTGCACACCTGCACATGCCCTCGACTACACCACACTCCTTATTATGTGCCTCTAGAATATTCTGCTTCCTTTTACACACACACACACACACACACACACACACACCTTTCACCTGAGACTATTTCTTCTCACTTCACATTAATGCACTGGTGATTCACTTCCTTTCTGTGGAGATGTGAAAAAGTGAGGGCAAATGGAGGCTGACAAAGCAAGGGAACAACCAAAATAAAACAACTGGAGTGTCCTTGTAATACAGAATAGGGTTTTTGCTGAGATGTTGCTACACAAATTAACAACCCACTGAGCACTAGACTATGATTTAAACGTCACATCTCTGCTTTAGCTCTCATGTAGCCCAGGATCTTTTTGGCTATGTGCAGCCCAGTTTCAGACCAAGCAGTAAATACATTACATATTTAAACAATGCATAGACAGCTGTAAATGTGAAAAATATGCACCAGAAGTCTATATGTACAAGATAATGCTTTATTTTTGTCATATACCTCAGAAGATGTAGACGTCTACTAAACTTTCACTTCTAAACCCTGTGTAGCCTCATTTTAGCCTAGACGTCTAGAACAATTTAGACACATTTTCAACAGGCAATCAAGACAAAATTGCTCAGTGGGAAGAAGTTAAGAAGATTTACCACAATTTGGTTCCAGTACGTAAGGAATTATCCTATTACAAATCACAAGGATGCTCTTTTTTGTGTCATTTTGGTCCTTTTCTTTACCAGCTACGGTGGTGGGTGATTACTGGCTTCCAAGACTGTTCAGTCAGACAGAAAAAGCATGACAAATGACAGAAACACTATTTGAAATTCAGCTAAGACCCCAATTAAATCTCCTCTATCCTTTCCTTACCGATTAACTAATTGTACAAATCTCTTTTCCGTCTTGCAGAAAGCATTGGAAATGAAGAGAGAGGAATACGAAAGTCTGCCAGGGTGGAAGCAAGTGAACCTGAAGAAGGCCAAAGGACTGTTTTGAGGAAGTGTAGTGAAGATGGTGCGTGAAGCGGACAGAGACAGAGATGCAGGAAATGTCTCTTGATAGATAATGATATGAGATGTCCCGGGACGTTTTTGCATAAAGACTCACACCGACCCGAAGAGGCGACAGAAGAAGACTCACACGAAGGACGAGACTCGCGGTGCACTAGCCTTGCTTATAGTCATGTTTTACCTTTTCCACTGTCTAATTATATAAGGAAATCCAATTCAAGTGGTTTAATGGAAGGTAAAAAAAAAAAAAAAAAGCCTCCCCCCCCAAAAAAAAAAACCTTGCTTCGGCTCATACATGGTGTATGTGTGTATGTGGAGTCTCCTACAAGCACTTAACTCACCGCTCATGCCATGGACTTGTGAAAGACGACGTGCGCACTAGGACGCTTTGTGTCTGGGTGCTGTGCTGTGTGTGTGTGTGTGTGTGTGTGTGTGACTGTGTATATAATGTTTGTATGTGTACGTGTGTTGGTGAAGTGTGACTGTGCCTATAATGTGTGTGTGTGTGTGTGTGTGTGTGTGTGTGTGTGTGAGCGACTGCGTGTGTAATGTTTATTTGTGTACACGTGTGCGTAGGTGCGCGTTTGTGACTTTGTATTTATGTAAAAAACGAACCTTGTAGGAGGAGGATGAAGTCGGTGTTTTCAACTGAACGTGTCGTGTCAGATGTTGCTAGGAGAGTTGTGTTTTTCTTTTTTCTTTCTGTCTACAGTGTCTGGAGAGGTGTCAGGCCGAGTAGGTACCTCATGTTGCTCGAATACCTTAAGCTGTCGGATCGACTCAGACTTAACAGAGAAGGGTTGTAAATGTAAAAGGCATTTAGTGGCATTCATGAGGAAGAAAAAACAACAACTTGATGAATTTGAATGTATAGTGCCTTGCTTTTTGTGTACAGTTTATATACAGAAATTCTAGTCTGCATTTCAAAAGACTTTCTTTGTGATATAAGACATAGTGAATTAAATCATGATAATGCCCAAATAAAAACATGAGTCGTTCTGTGTCTCCTGCTGCGTCAAACATGGATCACAATACAGATAATAGGCATTGTGTTTCACTGTATGACGGCATTTTGTTTTTGTTGTTTTTGTTTTAAGGGTTAGTTAATGCTTAATAAGGGTTAGTTAATGCTTAATAAGGGTTAGTTAATGCTTAATAAGGGTTAGTTAATGCTTAATAAGCATTAACTAACCCTTAATTAACAGTTAACTAATGTGTAATTTACTAATAGTGTTCATGTTAACTAAGGTATTCATTTATACATTATTTAATAGTTTATAAAGATGACTATTAAATAATGTATAAATTAATACCTTAGTTAACATGAAAACCATTAGTAAATTATTACCAGACACATTAGTTATCTGTTAATTAAGGGTTAGTTAATGCTCATTAAGCATTAACTGACCCTTAATTAATGTACCCTTATTGTAAAGTGTTACCTGTTTTTTTTTTGGTAACAAAGTCACAAAAGGTTTATTTTCCATCTGCAAGTCATACTCTTTGAGAATCTATATGTATACCCATTTTTTTTTTCTTTAACTGCAAGAAACAATAAAAGGCAAATATCTGACAAAGTAACAGAGACATTAAGACGACATAACAGACATAGCACAGGTTAGAGAAGGTGAGTGAGGGAAGCAACAGACCAAAAAGAAGGAAAATGAGAACAAAACAACTTGTATGTAACTACAGGCTTTACTAACTAATCAAACCAGTGTTAAAGGTTTTTACAGAGAACGAGCCTGTCCTGCCTAGATTTAACTAATCAACAATCAGTCACATAACAAAATGATGCAATACAGTAAGCAACAAAATAAAGGAATTAAGGAAACAAAACACACAAAATAGCATGTTAGAAAGACATAACAGGCCTAGCTAACCTAACTAGCTTTACCTAACCGGCACCAAAAACCTTTGTCAGTGAAGACAAGGAAAAACTACTAAGAAAAACCTTATGAGGAAAAGAAATAGAAGAAACTTTGGTTGGGGCAATTCAAAGAGGAATCTCCCACCAGGACAGCTAAAATGAACAATAACATGGACAATAAGATATTAAGAAAGCAAATAAGACAAAGAGAAACATGAATGACTGCATGACTGCAACTTCTCTGCAGGGATGACTGGAGCGTATAGGTAGATTTCAGGTATCTATTGAAAGGAAACAGAGGAATAAGAGTAAGGTGATGCATTAGTGTGTCTGTTGCAGAGAGAGAGAGAGAGATCAGGCCACAAAAAGGCTTTGAGTTTTACTAATTATCTCTATCCTGTCTAACACCCAGGCTCTAAAAGCAGTGCAGCATCCTGACTTGGAACAGAAGCGTTTGAACATCGTCTGCCTCTTTTTCAAAAGCAGCGGTGCCGTTTTGTTTTCCATTCATCCCTCTGCAGACACACTTTTTTTTTTTAAAAGGAAGCTGATTAAAAGGGCAGAGAGAACTCAGAAGAAGAAAAAAAGGTGTTTTGTGCTTTGAGAAAAAATGTCAGGAGCCACCGTCAAACCTCTTTGAGTCGTTTTATCTTCTCACAGTGACAGTTCCTCTCTGTTTCACCTTTCAACAGCTACACCACAACTTCATTATCGTGTCTTGAGTGTTTCACATTTCATTCAAAAGGCAATATTGTTTTCAGGGAAATATCCCATTATTCACGCTTGTGTTGACTTCAGCAAAAGTCTCGTACGGCACTTGTCTCAGGATCCAAAATGCATTGAAAAAAGACGAGTGAGCGCCTGTAGCGTTTCAACGTGATGAAAAAGCAACAGATAAGGCACTCAAAGAAGGCAACTTTTCAGCTGTAAAGGCATTGTTCGCGAGCATAAGTGGGCTTAACTCACAACTGTTTTTAATGGAAGCCTTAAAACTTAAAAATCCCTCCGGATGTCACAGAAAGTAAGGCAATTATCTCTCCTCTCCCAGATTAGGCCAAGTTACGTCCTCAGAAAACAGAGCAGAATGTGAATTGAATTTTTCAACACATGCAGGCTGCAGCTGAAGTTTGTTGTACAACAGGCTGAACGCTATACAGAAATGATTAGAATACATAGGTAGCTGCTTCATCATCCTGCTGAAGTGTCCCTGAGCAAGACACTGAATCCCTACCAGCTTTAGAAGTGCTGTTCTGTAGCTGACCTTTGACCTCTGTGGAGGAGGGCAGGAAAGTGAATTTCTCTTTCAGGATTACCAAATAAGATAAATAACTTCATACAGATGAACGACTTTATGTAGTTTTGCTCATCCTCCCTGTGTGTGTGTTTGTTTGTATATTGTCACTGTCAGATGAAAACCTTCCAAATCTTTGCTTCAACTTTTCTTTCATGAACTAAGAAAAACAGCCTGGATCTTACCTTGACCATCATGACTTTTAGAGTTTATCCAGTGGGAGTCTGAAAGGGTTTCATCAGCCCAGGAGTTCAGAAAATATTCTCGACCCATAGAGGAGCTTGTAATACTGCAACTGAAGCTAAAACATGAAAATCACCAAAATTGGAGTCTAAGCGAATCACAATCGACACAGTAAAAATACAATGAATGCACATCTACCATACAGGCAAACATCAGTTGATAAGACCAGACAGGGAGTCAGTAGTTTGATGTCGTTTAATAAAAAGTTTCTCATTAGTGCAAAACACAGAGGTGTGACAAGACACTACATCATTTCATGTGCACATTAAGCATTAAGTGAGGATAAATGATGCTGTATAAATCACTGTAGCCATGCATATTCACCAGAGAAATTAACACACACACACAGTCCCATACTGTACATCAACACACACACACAGACATGAGATCAACCAACACAGTAGGCTACCACATACACAGCGGTGGAAGAAGTACTCAGATCTTTTACTTAAGTAAAAGTTGAAATACCACAGTATAAAAATACTCTGTTACAAGTAAAAGTCCTGCATTGAAAATGTTACTTAAGTAAAAGTACAAAAGTATTATCATCAAAATGTACTTAAAGCAACAAAAGTAAAAGTACTCATTATGCAGAATGGCCCATTTCAGAATAATACAGTATATATTATATTATTGAATTATAATTATTGATGCATTAATGTGTAAGCATCACTTTAAAGTGTCAGCTGGAAAAGGTGGGGCTGATTTCCACTACTTTATATACTGCTGGGTAGCTCACAGTAATCTATAATAATACATCACAATTTATTAGTTGATTATATTTTGTATTAATAATCTGAATCTGCAAAGTAACTAGTAACTTAAGTTATCAAATAAAGGTAGTGGAGTAAAAAGTACAATATTTCCCTCTGAAATGTAGTGGAGTAGAAGTATAAAGTAGCATAAAATGGTAATACTCAAGTAAAGTACAAGTAAATGTACTACTACTATTCCACCTCTGCACATACATACACAGGTTTTTGTTCCATATACAAGGTTTATTATCTATTAGAGGAAAAAACTGAAATATACTTGATGAACAGTATGAAGAAACATGAATTGTACAACTAACATTTTGGAAAACACAGCCTTCTTCAGGGTAAAAAATCATGAGTTTCTGAATATATACACTCATACACGGCTGCCCACTGACCAATCACAGGTCCACATACTGACAGGCCACAGACAGAGGCTCTGACAGACAGTGTTCGCTCTGTTCTGTTCTGTTCTGTTCTGTTCTGTGCAGCTCACAACAGCCTCAAGCCTGCATGCTGACCTCTGACCTCTGACCCGGGAACAGGGGTTCCGGTTGACCCGACTAGACCTGCAGCCGAACATCTGGATAACATCTGCAGCTCGATGTGGATGATGAAGCCCGTGAGGATCGCTCTGTCTCTGTCTCTGTCTCTGTCTCTGTCTCTGTCTCTGTCTCTGTCTCTGTCTTTGCTCTCTCTGTCTTCGTTCACGTGTTTCACTCGACCCACATCCAAGATGGAGATCGCCAGGTCAGTCGTTGCGGCGCTCCTTCTTGTTATCATGAGGAATTTTACGATCAGCTGATATTATTATTATATATTATCTTCTTCTGAAAGACCTCAAGCAGCAAAAAAAAACTGACATCAGTGGATTTTTAGCCATGTTTGTCACCTGTGTTGACACACTTTTGGCAATTGTATTTAAATGCTGATTGTACCTTTGAGGACTGACAGCACTGTAAATGTTATTGCTGCTTCTGTGTGTATGCATGTGTATGTGTGTGTGTGTGTGTGTGTGTCTGTGTGTCTGTGTGTGTATGGGAATTGGTAAGTTTTTAAGGTGAATTTTGTTTCTTTCTCCTATTGTTTTGTTGTGAGATGTTTGATTAAAGAACATCAAATCTCTCTCTCTCTCTCCCTCTCTCTCTCTCTTCCCTCTCGCCCTCTCTCCCCCTCTCTCTCCCTCTCTCTTTCCCTCTCGCCCTCTCTCTCTCTCCCTCTCTCTCTCTTCCCTCTCGCCCTCTCTCTTCCCTCTCTCTTTTCCCTCTCGCCCTCTCTCTCTCTCTTCCCTCTCTTCCTCTCTCTCTTCCTTCTCGCCCTCTCTCTCTCCCCCTCTCTCCCCCTCCCTCTCTCTCTCTCCCTCTCTCTCTTCCCTCTCGCCCTCTCTCTCTCTTCCCTCTCGCCCTCTCTCTCTTCTCTCTCTCCCTCTCTCCCTCTCTCCCCCTCTCTCTCCCTCTCTCTCTCTCTTCCCTCTTTCCCTCTCTCTCTCTCTCTCTCTCTCTGTTTATACAAATAGAAGTCTTAACTCTGGCTGTGTTAGAGTCACCATCTTTCTTTCACCCTCCCTGCACACACACACACACACACACACACACGCTCAGACAGTCTCTTCTAATCACCTCTTCCCAGTAACAGTCTTTTCACATTAAAGAGGAATGGGCTGCTGCCAAAACCTTCTCCCTCTGCCGCTCTCTGCTGCTCTGCTGATCAATAGAGCCGATCAGCGCTTCACTCATCAATACAAGACCCAGCGGCCTGAGAGGAGGAGGACACACTTCAGTTGTCTTCTTCCTCTGTCTCAAACATTAACTTACTATGGCGAAATAAATAATGATACCACAAATAATAAACTGTAATTGTATAGCAGCTTTTATGACGGAGTTACAAAGTGTTTAACAGACAGGAAACAGGAAATAAATAAAAGAAAATTAGATGAAACAATAAAAACAGACGTGAATGAGGCAGACAAGCAGGATTACAGAGGAATAAATCAGTCAAGTATAATGAGAATAAACTAGGTCAAAGCAAATTATATATACAACATATTTATGTTTGAATGTATTTTTATATGGGTATATAGCCTATTGGAAGTTATGTATGTACGTATATAAATGTAAATGTTTATTAAGTGATAATTATTCTGTTTCTTAGGTCTTTCTTAATCAAATTGTCTTCATCAATTGTTAATTATTCATAATCATTTCTCCCTTTTTTCTTTTTTGCTGTTAATTATTGTACCTCAGTTTAATTGTTTGTTGTTTTAATTATTCATGTAGTTATTCATTTATTTAGATTCTATTAAATTCTTGTCTCCTTAGCAACTGCCACCCTCACCCTACAATCTCTCTCTCACTCTCTCTCTCTCTCTCTCTCTCTCTCTCTCTCTCACACACACACACACACACACACACATACCCTTGTTTACCCTTGTTATCTATTTAA
>NW_027281231.1:0-40000 GCF_046629955.1 Centroberyx affinis | reverse complement strand
CCTCCTCAATCCACAGTCTCCCGGTGTGAAAACAAAAGTGAAACTTCCACAGTCAGTACCGGGGATTTGTTGTCGCTGCCCTGACAACTTTAACGGTAGGTGACGCCATCTTGTGGTAGTTAAGTATGTGGAATTAGGTAATGAACACACGCGCCTTGGGTCTGTAGAGGATCTGAATGAGGACTGCTTGTCTTCTGATTTATGCCTCCACAGTCACTGCCTGGCTTGCCATCTTCTGTCAGAAGAGTGAGCGCACACTCTCTCTCACACACACACACACACGCACGTGCACGTACGTACACACACACGCACACACACACACACACGCACACACACACGTCCATTGAAACAGAGGACATCAGATAAAACAGAATGGAAGGAACAGTGCTCCAACAAGCATAATAAGATCTGCAGCATTACTGTATAGAGGCAAAGAGAGAGAAGGGGAAATGGAAAAGAGAGAGAGAGATGAGGCTTTGTTTTGCTGTCTTGTGTCTGATTGACACTGATGGAGGAAAGCAAGACTCTTCATGAAGACAGCACAGCGTTTGACAAGCCAAGGTCTAGCATCAGTTTAAGAGTTTCCATCGGTGATCCATCATCTGTGAGAAGGAGGGAGAGAGGAAGACAGTTTGTCGGAGTGGGCATTTCAGTGTGTGTGTGTGTGTGTGTGTGTGTGTGTGTGCGCACGCGTGTGTGCATGGGTAAAGGATAAAGACAGGGAGGTTGACTGCTGCTGATAAGCTGCAGGGTGGAGCAGGGTCAAGGAATGGCTGTGACGAGTGCTCTCTCTCTCTCTCTCTCTCTGTCCCTCTCTCTCTCTATCTCTCTCTCTCTCTCTCTCTCTCTCTCACACACACACACACACACACACACACACACGCACACTCCCTCCCTGTGACACTCCCTCCCACACTGTCCACCCCCTCCATCCTGGTGTGTATACACAACAAAACGCGACGCCTGCAAAATCAAATAATGCACGTATGCATCCCACCTGTAATGCGTGCTCGGTGTATGACATCATCACCTCGCCGTATAGACCCATGACAGCATGCTTCATATCGGCTCCGGCGGCTCCAGCGGCCGTAATCCCACCGCAGCATTGATATTCTAGGTGTGTGCCGTTTGCTTTTAGCTTTATCTGATCTGCAGCTCCTTCCTGTCTGAGCGCCCAGCCAGGCAGCTCCTTCCTGCGTCCTGGTGGTCGCAGGTACAGAACGTCCTGGTCCAGCCTGTCAAGGAGTGTGTGTTGTGTGTGTGTGTGTGTGTGTTTAATTGTGTGTGTGTGCATGTGTGTGTGCCTCCCCAACCTTCTTCTCCCCCTTAAATCAGATTCCCCTCCTCTACTTGCACCTGATCCAGCTTTTTTCACTGTTGCACTCATTCGTAAGTCGCTCTGGATAAGAGCCCCGGCTAAATCCTTCAATGTGTGTGTGTGTGTGTGTGTGTGTCACAGGTCACAGCCCTCCATCTCTGAATTGTACCTTGAAGGAGGCCGAGTCGTGCAAACCAGTAATCTACTATCCAGGATTTTAGCCCACATAAATTCCCAGTAAGTTCCCAGTCTGCCCTGTTACGTGTTATTGTGTTATTATCCACTGTTGCAGCATCAGCCCTGTTTTTTCTTCAAAAACCTGTGATAGTCACGTGTTAAGTCATAATCTCAAATTGACCTGTAGGCTTAGCCTATATTATGTGTATGAGTGTACCATGTGATCCTCATGCTAGAGGTCTTCACGGGTCCAAAATGATGGACCCGAACCCTAATGGACCCGGGAAATTCGTTCCGAGATCCGATTGGACCCGATCATTTAAAAAAATATATATATAGGTATATATACCGAACCGTTTTTGCCCGAGATATTACAGACCCGACCCGGTGCATGTCCGAGAGGAGAGAGACCCGAGACCCGTCCGTTTTATGGACCCGACAAACCCGGTAATTAAAATTGCTACTAAAAATGCCGTTCTACTGCTAAAAACGTTTATCATGTCGGATACAACATATGGTGCCGAATAAAAGGAGATCAAAATAACAGCCAAGTTTCCGACTTGCCAAGTTCTAGTTTGTCCAGTAGCCCAGATGACAGTGAGACTCCATAATGGAATCTAGCAGCTACTTGGCTACGTAGCCTACAATAGGCTAAGTGACAAGGAAATTAAATTGCATGTTAAATGGATGATTAAAACAATAGTTTTTAGCTTATTCACCTCAATGAAGAAGGTATCCATCTTGCGCCTTTCCTCCGCTCCAACTCGCTGGCGCCGCTCAACGTTTTTTTCACCTTAGTTTCGCTCTTGTAATCTGATCCTAGGTCAGCCTAATCATCACGCAAGTTACACAGCGCTTCCATCACGGGTCTTCTCGGATCCACTCGGGTATTACACATAATGATAAACAGACCCGGGACCCGCGGGTCGGGTCTCGGATCCTAGGGTCCGGGTAGACCCGTGAAGACCTCTACCTCATGCTCAGTCAGCTAGTTTAACCGAGTTAAAAAATGTGCAATAATAAATGTTTAATGTGTAATAATGTGTGTAATGTGTAATAATTGAATAAATTAATTACAAGTTTGCTCAAAAGAGATTTTAAAACGTTACTAA
This sequence comes from Centroberyx affinis, assembly GCF_046629955.1. Taxonomy (NCBI): domain Eukaryota; kingdom Metazoa; phylum Chordata; class Actinopteri; order Beryciformes; family Berycidae; genus Centroberyx; species Centroberyx affinis. The sequence goes on along the minus strand of NW_027281231.1, from coordinate 37,393 downwards.
CTAAAATCCTGTCCCACAGTAGGCCTACTCAGACAGGACTATGAAATTCCATACTGTTCAATGCCCGTTACGCTTTCTCGCGAGATTAGGAAAGAAAGCGCGTACCCTACTCCCAGACGAGTTGCTGGTTAGTTCCATCATAGTTCCTGAACTAGGTAGGCTACTGAACGGCTGCATTCGGTTTCCGGTGAGTTCACACATTTGTTGGCAGGATAAATGTCAATTCACTGTGAGAAAGTGCTTCACTTTTGGTTGCTGACAGAGACTGAGCAGAATGGACACAGACAGTGATGGATAGTTGGCTTAGTTCAGCGCACTTTGGAACAACAATCTCTTGGTCAGTTGTCCCAAGGCTGGCCCCGATACGTTCCGTCCTCTGTGGCATGAACGAGAGTCCGCTCAAAATTCTGGTTATTTAATGTGACCTTCGTTATATTGGCAAAAGTACACGCACAATACAACCTGATTTAAGACGTTTTACACATTATTACGATCCACTCAATTCGGCATGCACCCAATACACCAATCAGTGCTGATTTCTATAAAATATCAACTTGATTCGCCGTCTTTCCCTATCTTCTTTCGCCTATGAAGGCTACATCGGAGGGCGATACCAAACAGTCTGAACAATTTTACAAGTTGAGGTTTTATTGAACTAAAGTGCGGTTTGGTGGATCACTTGCATGCCGAATTTACCAGAAGATCCCAACGACTCGTTAAATGTAATCAGTCCTGTTGTGCGAGGTGTGTGCATTAAATAGTCGGATTGGTTTGTTTTTTTTATTAATGGAATGCGGCGCAATGGTCTCTCCATACAAGAAAGAATGTCACGCAGGCCAAATGACCCAGATTAAAATGTGCCATTTTTAGGAGAAAAACAGATTAATGCTTATGTTTGCCTCATGTTGATCACAGGTGAGGAGTCAGTTTACCCAGAAACGAGCTGGCTAAATTCTGCTGTGCCTCAGTCTATATATGCTATTATATGAAATGTTTTCCATTTTAAAGACCCCATGAAATGGTTTGTATTTATTTTACATTGTACCAAAACGTTAGATACACGTCCAATTTGAATGTTAATGTTGAGAATGTTTAGCTAAATTTGTGTGTGTGTTTGTGTGTGTGCGTGTGTGTGTTTGTTTGTGCACTCAAAAGCAGATAAGGGTGCATGCTGACCTTCTGTCAATAGATGACTGTAAAGGCAGACCCAGTTTCAAACAAATTACCCTTTGATTACAATAAGGGTTGATGAATCACATCCCACACTGCAATATCTCTCTATATCTTACTTTTCTACTTGCTTCTATTTTTTTTAACAGCATTTAAATATCAAAACAACACAAACAATTGATAGTTTAGTTATGGATACACTGTGACTGCAGTGGAACTTACACTTACACAGCCAGTTCATTATTTTATATTATTTTAGATATTATTTAATTGAAGAAAAATAGAAGGGAAAGGGTTTGTGGGAATTTGATGGTGAGTTGGGGGTTGGAAGTTGATGTAGAGGCGTGGGATGGGTGGGTGTGATGTAGGGGGGTTGGGTGTGTGTGTCTGGGTGTGTGTTTGTATGTACGAATGAAAAATTAGAAGAATTTTCTGGAGTCTTTGTTGGAGGTGGACTCCATGTTCTTCTCCTTCTTCTCCTTTCGGGTTAGGGCACCAAAGAGTCTCTGCAGCCAGCTACGCTTCCTGGACCTTTTCTTCTTAATCTCACTGATCTTATGCTCCAGATCAGCAATCTTCTCCATCATGCTGGTGTCTGTGTTGGTCTGCATTAGCTCCTTCTCCTCCAGGGCCTTCTGGGTGTCATTTTTGTCCCTGAGGAGACAGGTTGGCTCTTCGTGACCATGGAGGACGTGGCCCAGGATTGTAGCCTCATGTTTGTCTGCAGCCTGGGTGCAAAGGTTCTTCTCTTGGTGGATCATTTCTTTTAGCTCCTCCATTTCACCGTTAAGAGCCTCCTTTTCGCCCTCAAAAGCCTGCATGTTGATGTCTTGCTGCTCTGCATCATTTTGAGCTCTCTGGAGCTGGAGCTGGAGTTAAGGAATGATTTTCCCTCTATCCTGGACCTGCTGGTACAGGGCTTCGTTCTCCTCCTCAATGGCCTTAATGTTCATGGCCTGCTGCTCTGTATAATTTTGGGCTAATTTTCCTGCAGCTTTTCCTGGAGATAAGTCGGGGCATACCAGGTCTTGTTGGGGAAGGTCTTCTCCGCACGAGAGGCATTGAAATGGACGGCCTGCAGCAGGAGTATCGTCTGCACTTTCTGCATCTGGTGATTGACTTGTTGGATCTCCTCCATTTCACCGGTATTGACTTTGGTAGCATCCTTCAGGAGCTTCCTCTGCTCCTGCTGCATCTCAAAATGGAGATTTAGAGTCTTTGCCCTCATAGCCTCGGCCTGAGCCTGAGCCTGATCCTGAGCCTGAGCTGAGCCTGAGCCTGAGCCCGAGTGGGAGTCCGACCCTGGGCCTGAGTCAGGCCTGAGCCGGGCCAAAATTGGTCTCGGAGTCTGGGCCCGGGCCCATTTTTAATTATCTAAGTGATACCACTTACAGTTTTTGAGATATTAAGCCTTGTATTGAGGCATGGTCTGCATACTGTTAGTATTACTGCTACAACTAGGCTACTAGCAATACAGCTACTGAACACACACACATGTTTACACACATACTAACACATACACACACACATACACACACACATACACACACACACACACACACACGTATAGAGACATACACCACACACACACATACACACACACTACTACAATTAATACTGAGAGTCCAAATACTTTTCTTTCATTCTTTTACTTTTCCTCTCTTTATTTCACCTTCTTTCACTCTTACTCTTTCTTTCAGTCATTCTTTCACAATTTTACTACTACTTCTCTCTTTTACTTTTTCACTCTGTTTAACTCTTGTACTATTTCTTCCATTCTTCCGCCCTTTTTCACTGTAACTTTTTCTTTTACTTTTTTCATGTTTTGTCTCTTACTCTATTTGACAAAAACAAAATACTATGGAATCAAGTAGGAAGCCTTACATGAAAACAAGCGGCTTCCATAAAAATCATAACAAATATCTTCAGTAATAAAGTGCCAGACTGAAACTACAGTGTAGCTAACAATGTAGCTAACTGTAGAAAAATATTGCCCTCTTTCTTAGCTTTAGCTTACAGTTTTTAATAGGATGTGTTAGGACAGATGTTTTTATTTACCTTTTGCACAGTAGACAGCTAGTTGCATAAGTGTTTGTGTATATGCAGTATGTCACTATTTACTCTACTGGAAGCTTATCTATATTAGCGTTGCTTGTGCAATGTCATGAACGTTTGAAAGTAATATTATTCATGGTTCCTCAGCTTGTGTTTTGGTCTCAGTTATGGTTCAAGTGCAGGCTGCATTGCTAAAACTGTTTTTCTTTGGATTCTTCATAACAAAATAATCTTAGATGTCTGTTTTAGAGGGTAATTCATACTGTCTTTTATTTTATTTCCCCATTTTCTCCAGCAGTGGTGGAAAGGTTGTTGCTGTGGTGTGAATGCAGGGAAAACTTTGTGTTAAGTGCAATACAGGTTCAACCTCGACATCAGTACCTTCTGTGTCTGCTGTGGTACATTCTCCTCAAAAAAATCTGAGGGGAAAGGAGAGATGTCCTCCCAGGTCCGACTGAGGCTTCTGCCGAGCGCCAGGTGCTTGTTCGACGAGCCGGTGCAGGTGAAGGTGTCCGGGTTGCGGTCCAGGCAGCTGGTCTCCATGAGGGCCAGATCCACCGACGACAAGGGGGTGCTGTTCCGCTCCTCGGCCACCTACAGGGCCGACGGCAGCGGGGAGGTCGACCTGCGGAGAGACTCCTCTCTCAGGGGGAGCTACGTCGGCATGGAGCCCATGGGCCTGCTGCGGTCGCTCAGGGCGGACGCCTTGCACAAAAAGTTTTACAAGAGTGACGCGCGAAATCCCCACGTTGTCAAGTTCTCCGTGCACGAGGAGGAGGAGGAGGAGGAGGGGGAGGGCCGGACGCTGGCGGAGGAGACCAACGAGAGGCTTCTGATGGGAGAGGGGGTCAGCCGGATCCCCGTCAGAGATGGGAATATTCGAGGAGTCCTGTTTACTCCCCCTGGTTAGACGCTTTCTGCTTTTGTGTTCTTCATGCTTTAAGTATAATAGTGTGTTGTAATTCTGCAATTTTTAATGCCTCATGCTTGCGGAACAACAGTACTATTTACAGTAACTATTTAGTATTATTATTAAATTATTATTTATTTACAGCACTTTGTGACTTTAAAGCTGCACTAGGCAAGATCTATGTACAGATAAACCCATCTTATCAGCCTAAATCACAGAGAAATGTATCACATTCCCCCTAAATCTACGCTGTGTAGATTTGCCCTATTTGCCCAGATTTGCCCACAAAATTTCAGGGGTCTGGTATGGTTGCTGGAGGGAAACCTTCTCAGTGCATAGGACGTTACAAATTGATAACTTTAGAGTGAAATACAAAACTTTCTGTGAACAGCAGTAAGTGAGCGCTCCATCCAGAGAAAGCTGCACTCACCAACGATGGCTGAACCTACTGAAAAAAGATTGTTTTTCACCATCTCCACCCCTATGGAGCTTCTAGTGTGCTAAGGGTTTATGATCCTTATTATTATAGACTGGTTCAGTGACTTATTACTATTGATTAATTGGTAGATATATTTATAATTAATTCATCAGTAATAATTAGCCAATCACCAGACTGGTCTATAATATTTAGTTTGGCACACTAGAAGCTACCAGCACTAAGAAGAACTGATTTAGTTCAGAGGGGTTTGTATAAATAGTTGCAGTCATTAGTTAAACCTGGTGATATATCTCATATCCTTAGCATGTAGGCTGTCAATGAATCAATGTAGCTAATTGAAACTTGGACCGAATTGACTATTGCTAGCTAGCTTGATGCTGCTGCTAATAGTGACTTTCTTAGCCCAGTAGCCCAGATTCTCTTGTTTGCCAACAGGATTTTTTCATTGTACATATTATATAGTGAGTGGCTGCAAGATGTCCTCGAAAGCAAGAAGGTAAGTAAAAGAGAAAGTAAAGCAGAAGGCAGCTAGAGGGACTCATGACAACAGGTGAGAGGCAGACTGGGGAGTCAGGGCAAGCTAACTTATCTTCATATTCATCATGCGAGGAAAAAAATAGATAGTGACTTTATTTTAAAATCTATCCAATGAAGATTTTATTTAGAGTCTTTAGCTTGTACTATTATGATAGAAATATAATAAGATAAAGGATGAATCACTAAGATATATATATTTTTTTAATTGTATTTCATATTTAGCACAGGCAGACAGAAATGCAGAGAGATGAGGGGGAGAAAGAAGAGGACAGTGAGACAGAAAGACAAGAGATGGAAGCAAATGAGTAACAGATGAGTAAAGTAAAGGGATGTAACAACACCGCATTGCTGCACTCTTAAAACACAGAGATTATTCCACAGACTGTAGACACTGTAGATGCCCCTTCTCTGCACATCCCTGCTTGTGGTCATATCACCACTTATATGAAACTGTGAAAGTAAAGATGCACATTATGTAAGATTCATTAGTGTTTGTGATAATGTCTTGTATTTTCCTGTGTTCCAGGAGCTGGCCCGTTCCCTGCTGTGTTGGACCTGTACACTTTTGGTGGAGGTTTGTCAGAGAGAAGAGCCTGTCTGCTGGCCAACAGAGGGTTTGTGGTCCTGACTGTAGCGCTGTACGGCCACGACGACCTGCCCAAGAAGATCAGAGAGATCCACCTGGACTATTTTGAGGAGGCAATACAGTTCTTAAAAAAGCAAGCCAAGGTGAGTTGTTTGGAGTAACTGATACTATAAAGTGATAAGCTGTGAGATTTGTGTTTTTTCTTGATTTTGTAGTAGTGGAAAGTAACTAAGTACATTTACTCAAGTACTGTACTTAAGTACAATTTTGAGATACTTGTACTTTACTTGAGTATTTCCATTTGATGCTATTTTATACTTCCACTCCACTACATTTCAGAGGGAAATATTGTACTTTCTACTCCACTACATTTATTTACTTTACTTTAGTTACTTTTCAGATGGAGATTTGACACAATGGATAATATAACAAGCTTTTAAAATACAACACATTGTTAAAGATTAAACCAGTGGTTTCCAACCTTTTTGGCTTTTGACGTCTTACAAAAAGCAGTGTGTAGTCAGGGTCACATTTCAGATGTCTATGAGTTGTTAACAGCTCCACCAAAAAGTGATTTTTCCCTCTAAACCTCACATGGTTTCATTTCAATAAATGTTCAAATGATCCAATATTTCAGCAAAAATCAAAGATTAGAGAAAAAGTCCAAAAACTGAAAACAGATTTGTGTATCAGAACTTTGTTTTTTCTTCTTTCCTCTCCCATTAATCATCTCACAACCCCTCAGATTTATCTGGTGACCCTTTGGAGGGGCCCGAACCCTAGGTTGGGAACCACTGGACTAAACTAGCTAACTGTATATAAAGTAGTTCAAACTAGCTCCACCTCCAGCAGCTACAACAGTAACATGCTGCTTACACACTGATGCTTCAGTATTATTAATCTAATGATGTCATATATAATAAAATATCAGAGGGACCAAACCACTACTTTTACTTTAATACTTTAACTACATTTTGCTGCTAATACTTATGTACTTTTACTTAAGTAGGATTTTTCATGCTGGACTTTTACTTGTAATGGAGTATTTTTACATCGCTGTATTGGTATTGTTACTTAAGTAAAGGATCAGAGTACTTCACGTTTGGAGATTCACACTCATTGTGGGTACGGACTGACTAAAGACACTCAGTATAGACTGCAGGTAATAAACAAGTGAAACCTACCAGTCCAAAAGAGAAAGAGGCACATCTGTATCGCAGTGCTTTTCATATTGGAAAGGCATTGCTGTAGTTTTGGCTCGGTCCTTGGATTTTCTGTTGATGCAGTTTGAGTTTCTGCAGGTGGCGCTCTTTTCTGTGTCTGTTCAGCCATGGTGGCTATCACTGCTCATGCTAACTACCCAGTTCTTCTTCTGTTTATCTCAAACAAACCGCTGTTGCTGCTGCCAGAAACATCAGTTACTGTGCGCCAAAGGATTTCTCCCAGGAAAGAGACACCTGCACATGTAGAAGAGCAAATAAAAGCTTTCATGAACTGGCTGCAAGTTGAATCACTCTTGTATGGTTTCCCTGGGTGTTAGAACGGCGCAAAACAGACATTTCTTTATATGAAAAAGTTGTGAATTATTACTTTGGAGAAAAAAATACATTCCTTAATTCATCCAGGGAAGGTTTGCTGAGCATGCTTGCTCTTTTCCAGCACTGCCCTGCTTCACATTCAGAGACTAGAAAACTTAATTTATCTCCCTACGCTGTCAAATGTGATAGTTGTTACAGTATCTGCTGAAATCAGTACAAATGTTACATTTTTCATTGTTTCATGGGGGATTGTTTCAATAAAAAAAGCAAGCATCACTGATAAAGATGTCACTGGCAAAATTTTAAATTGTCATGGGCGGTTTTTGCAGCCTGGAGAAGATAAAAAAAACCACTTAGCTGCCTCTTCACTATTTATTTTGACAGCAATGGGATTCAATCCAAAAGGCGGATGAAAACGTGTATTTGTCACAATAAATGGTGAAAAGGCAGCTAATAATAATAATTTGCAGCTTTTAACAGTCTTGTCCTGATTCACACTCTCGACACAGTAACCTGACTCTCTTTACAGTTTTTGTTACTTCTAATTTGCGTTCTCTTTTTTCACAGGTGGGCAGTAAAGGAGTTGGTGTAATATCACTATCAAAGAGTGGAGATCTTGCGCTTTCAATTGCCTCTTATCTGCCAGATGTTGGAGCCACTGTGTGGATCAATGGCTGCAGTGCCAATGTGGCCTTCCCTCTCTACTATAAGAAAAGCCAGATCCTCCCTGCCTTAATGGCGGACATCAGCAAGGTGGTTCCCACCGAGTCGGGGGCCTTCAACTGCAAGTACGCTATGCAGAATCCCCTGGCAGAGGAGAACAGGGCCACTCTGATCCCCATCCAGCAGGCCGAGGCACGCTTCCTGTTTGTGGCCGCAGAGGACGACCTCAACTGGGACAGCAAGGCTTACATGGACGAGATGGTGGAGAGACTGAGGCATCATGGGAAGGAGAACTTCGAGAGTGTGTGTTACCCCGGATCGGGGCATTACCTGGAGCCGCCTTACGGACCGTACTGCCCCTCCAGTTTCCACGGGGTCCTGGGCAAACCGGTGCTGTGGGGGGGCGAGCCCAGGTCCCACTCTGCGGCCGAGGTCCACCTCTGGAAGAAGATCCAGGACTTCTTCAGAACTCACCTGACCTGTGATGCTGCTGCGGCTAAAGCCAAGCTGTAGGTGCAAATGGGATCATAGGAAGGACATAGAAAAAAAAAAATCTAAATCTGCTGACAATCATAGATAATCATATGTCCTGATTTCATCTTTCCACAGTTGAAAATCATGTAATAAGCAGATATTAGTGTTTGTTGTATTTTCTATTTTCACTTCCATTGTGTGTGACCTATCACAACCTTTGAACGCTCACCCATGTGACCAAAATGAAAGTCAAGATGGAGAAGCAGGCAGAGAAACGTACATAGACCAACTTTGGAAAAATGAGTGGAAAAGATTGGATGGACTGAACATAGGAGAGAAAAATCCTTCTGCTGAGTCTGAATGTTCAGATCCTAAAGTGGATCATCGTCTTTCATTCAGAGACACTTTGGTTTCAAACCAGAAGACGACAATTTTTTTAATAAATACATTTACATACATACATACATACATAATAATGATCACAATATTTCCCAAAATAATTGTGATTATCATTTGCCATAATCATGCAGCCCTACACAATATTGACTACTGCGCTTTCCAAACTACAAGATGCAGCAGTTTGTTCTTATGAATTCTGATTTCACTTCTTTGTGTTCTATCAATCCTTCATGGAACAGAATCATTGTTGACAGTATAGTGCGGTTTAATGAACTAAAGTATCACATGAAACCACTGTTGTTATGAAAACCTCTATAAAGCACTTCCTCACTTTGTGTCAGGGATGCTTTGGTATTTTGACTTGGCAAGTTTGGTTATTTATGGTAAATGTTTACCTGACATTTGGTTTTATATTTATTCTTAAGTTTCCCTAAAATGGATTGTTAGCATTTCTCTTTGAAGCAAAGGGGCGCAAATTAGATTTCAACAAGGAATGCTAACAATGCTTATTAACCATTTCAGGGAAAGAAAGTGTATAAACTTTTCCCTACAATGTGAAAAATGTCTGTCTAAGATGTTAAGGTATCCCTGTAATTAAACCCATATTTACTCGATTATGACTTTACCTCGATTAACATGATCAAATAAAGATTTACATGACAGTTTCAATAATTAGTATTGCTTTAATCGAGTCAAGATTAGACACTACATTAAACATCATTGCTTCCAAAATATGTGCCGGATATTTGTGAGATGCACCTGGGAGTGCCCAGCATCTCATAAACAAACCAAGCATCATGACAGCTGATTGAAATGTACTCAGGTAGTATCGATTTTAAGTTTTGAATCATGAATTCCAAATAAATTGTTGAAATTCGAATCATGTGCAAGTGTGGTTTTGTCAGCTAAGGTCTGTCTCCTAATGCGGTAGCAAGCTGTGTTGGTTTGGCAATAAGACAATACAATACAATAAGCCCGAGAGCTAATGTTAGCTAGCTCACATGCTAGCGACTGTCTAGCTACTCTTATTCTTCTTCTGGAAGACATGATCGCATTGTGTTGTACAGGAGAAATTGTAGGGTATATTGTCTGTTCACTACAATTTGCAGTGTATTGTGGGTATTTCGTAGTGAACAATACAGTGAATTAAATTAACCGTTGAGAATTCGGACACCAGTGCAAAATGGCAGACACACTATACAGTATAGTGCACTATTTTCTTTAATGGGGAACGGTTTCAAACAGAGCTATTCATAGTATTCTGTTACATCACCAAACAAAATAACAGGTGATTGTAATAAAGTAACAGGTGATTATAATCAAACCACAGCCACAGCCAATGAGCTGTGTATATGGTAAAGCACCATATTGGTGGGAAATGCATGTGACATCTAGCCTGGTGTCCAGGCCCTTTGAATCGCAGTTTCCAGCACGAATTTGCATGGCGATTCATAAGGATGAATGAAGAATATGAATCGCTTATGAATCGCCATTCGACGAGTGCTGAAAACTGCGATTCATAGGGGCTGGATACCAGGCTATGGGACATCATGGAAATACTATGAATTGCTTGCTCAGTGCAGTGGTTCTGTCTCCTGGTCCTCCAGACCCAGAGTGCTGCTGGGTTTCTGTCCTCCCAGCTAGTTAATTGCTGTTTATTGCATTCAACTTGCATCCCAGGTGTAAATCAGCCTGTGATTAGAATACTGCACTAGAGCCTTCTGGTCTCTACTCTGTTTTCCTTCGTTCTAACTGCCTCTCTCTCTATCTCTCTCCCTCCTATCTCCTTTTACTTGTTTCCCACAGTCATCTCTCTTTTCTCTCTCTTTCTATCGTCTGTTTGTGTTGCAAGAGCTTGTCCTTTATACCTTTTTACCTCTGTCTTGACGTGTGGAGGACACCCGACACCCAACCCACCGCTTAATTAAAGCAGTAGGGGGGGACGCCTCTCCGTTTACAAGGTGGTTCAGGTCGAGGAGACGGCAGTTGAGACACAGCACTCGGCTCCAACAGTGTGGTTTCTCAGATGCGGTGCTGAGGTCGGCATCGAGGCTTCGTGGTTGTAACATCTGAGATTTGGGTATTTGAACACAGCGTTGGTCTGTTGAATATGCAGAGGGGGATACATCTGCTGCTCACAGTGTGTCCTGCACTGTCTCTTTGTACTGTATCTTAGGTCCTGTTGTTTCTGGCCTGTGTGTGTGTGTGTCAGTTGATTCAGTGTACACAGCAAAAAAGTTTTAAAACATTTATTTTGAGTTGACAAGTTTGAGAGTTATTTGTCAACTCAGAGCTGATATGGCTCTGAGGTGTTCAAAACTGTCAAGTGTGTAATTAACTAACATATATAAACACTGGCATTGTATTGATTTTTTTAAACACTATTTTGCTGTGTATGTACGGTCACCAGTACGGTGTTTATATTTTCCTGGGTGGGACCAAGGACAATTTTCCTGCCTCGGCTGGACAATAAAGTTTATTCTATTCTATTCTATATTTCTGTGTATTACAGTATTTACAGAAAGTCTTCAACCTTCACTTTTCCTGCATTTTGTGGCGTTGCAGCCTGAATTCAAAATGATTAAATTGAGGGTTTTTTTTGTCAACAATGTGCACAAAATAGCCCACAATGACAAAATATCCAATGACAAAGAATTGTTTACACATTTTTTTTTTAAATGAAATACAGACCTGTCTCACCTAAACAAGTATTCAACCCCCTTACTGTGTAGAAGTACCATTGGCAGCGATTACAGCTCTTTCTGGATATGTCTCTTATTTTGCATGTAGATTTTCTCTCATAACAGCCAAAAAAACTATTATCTCAAGGAAAAGAAGAATATACTGGACCTATTTTGTCTTTTGTGTGCAAGACTGAGCAACAGTTACAAATTGTGCTCCATCTGTGTGTTTGTGTTTGTGTGTGTTGTGTAAGAGCTTGCCCTTCCTTCCTATAGGGTGACCAAAAGTGAACCAGCGGTCATAGCAGGCAAACAGGAAGTGATGTCGTGTCTCTTGGCAGGACGGCTGAGTCAGGAAAAGGTCCACAGAGGAGGATCACCTGCGTCGGGTTCAGGCTTTTTGCCTTTGTCTTTTTTCAGAGCAAACACTGCTCACTGCTCCTATGTCAAACATTCAATAACTCTTACTGGAACTGTCGGAAGGTTTTATGGGTAAAAACGGCTTCAACCTTTCCTTCAGATGAACTAAGAGCAAACTGTCACCTGTAAATCATCTTGAAACTACCGTGGCAAAATAGACTAAAACTAAAAAAGGAAATGAGAGGGGGAGGAAAGGGAAAAAGCATCATTTGTTGTTCATTTGTTGATGGTAACTATCTCACCCTGATCTTTCTCTCTGTCTCTTACACACACCCACATCCTCAGAGAAGATAGATAACACATTATTGCTCCTAGCAGGCCTGATGCAGCGCAGCCTCATCCAGATAGCAGAACCAGCCATGATCTGCCTCCCTTTGAATTATTGAAAGAGAAAAAAAAGGAAATGCAGCATTGCTGAAAAGCTCTCTCTCTCTCTCCCTTTCTGCCTCTTCTCTGTTCTTTGTGTTTCTGCACCTGACTGCTCCTTCTCTGTCATTTCTGTTCGTCTGCTCATGCTTCATCAGCCTCAGGCTCTTGAAAGTGTGTGTGTGTGTGTGTGTGTGTGTGTGTGTGTGTGTGTGTGTGTGTGTGTGTGTGTGTGTGTGTGTGTGTGTCGGGGGGGCGTTCCAGCTATCTAAGAGACTGATGTACAAGGTAGGGACATGGGAAACTGAGGTTGAGGTCATATTTGAGCTCCTGTGCAGCTCAGTAAGCATGCCAGTGGGTTAGGGGTTGCATTCCCACTGGGGCCAGCCATGCTAGAAATGTATGCACTTGTAAAACACATGAACACATGCTTTCTGGGTATTGAAGTCCTCTCAAAATTGGGACCATCAACACACAACAAAATTTAAAGTCACACTGAAATGAAAAATTACTTTTACGCCTTTTTAGCTCAGTCTATCATACCATAGTTAATAATTTATGCCCCCAAAAATGTAGTTTCTTGGATTTATATATTTTACTTCCTGGAAAACAGAAAATCTTTAGTGGTGACATCATAAAAAATTCCAGCCAAACCAATTGTTTCAACAATCCTGACCCTCCCATCCAATACTGCCTTTCTCTCCCTAGCTGATCTCCCATTGGGTCACACTCATGAAAGACCCCCTCCCAGTGTTATGTCCTGCCCCAATATCCTGTTTCAACAGCAAACACATCACATTAAGGAAGCAAGATGCTCCCAAAATGCAGTTTCAATGTGACTTCAAGCTTCAGTGCTTCTGTGCAGATCTTTCTGAGGTAGTGAAAGTGATACTTGTTTACTTCCCATGCGCAGATTTGAACTTATGACCCTCCAGTCACAAGCCCACTTCTCTAACCCTTACTTAGATTTTTGCAGTAGATGTAGGCGGAATTTAACACAGGAAAGAGAGTATTAAGAGAATTCAAACCAAAGCCCGGTGTTTTTATGGGAAGGAAAGAGAGAAAGCAGAGAAGGGAGAGGCAGCCGTTGAAGTCGCACACCTCCAGCGGCTCCTCGGCTGCAGCCTCCCTCGCACTAACCTCGCCCTGCTTGTTATTGTGCGGAAGGAGATAACGTCTCATTTAGCTGTCACCGTGCCGTACGCGCTGTTCCTCTGAAATTACACACCTGCATTGAGGATCTCACCCCTCAAACAGTCGCAGCAGCGGCACGAACACAAACCGAGAGCGTTCGGATACAATATTACACCCACTCACTATTACCATACCGTTGTTGCTGTTTTTTTCCCCCCACCTTAATTCAACATTACAGGAGTCTGCTATTGCTTTTTGATTAAGAACAAATGCCAGTCTGCCTCTGACAAGCTATCCATCATGACTCTGTGTTCTTTGATTGTGGCTACAGGCACCCGGTGCATGCCAGCTCATATAACTGCTGTATTTTCAATGAGGAATAATGACAAGGAAGTAGGAGGCGACAATGTTACTGAAAGTGAAGCGAAAATCACAGACTATACATACTGAGACTGCAACAAGGCTTGGGGAGATGTTAAAGGCGTTTTTGCAGTTTAATAGTTAGTTTTCCTGAGTCTGTTAGAGTTAAACCTATGTTTGCCTCTTTAATGTGTGTATATATACTGTATATGTCCTTATAAAGTACTAGATCTTTTGCTAAGCACCACATTTACAGACAGGCTCCAGTAACCCATGCCTCATCTTTACCCAGCAGGAGAAAACTGAGCGGTCTACCCGTTTCTTTCAAGATTTCTAGCTATGTTTCTTACACACACCCATCTTCAATAAAACACCCTTACATTTTTGGCAGTGGCTAGCCCTGACTAGGTAATGGCTAACCTTTTATGGCTTGCCGAGATAAGATAAGTGATATTTTTGAAAGATGAAAATACTGTATAGACTACCGGTTCACTTAATTTTGCTTTGCCGTAGGACTTAATGAAGAAAAACGAGAAAAGAAAAAACTTTCCCAAGCAATTTTAATATTTATTGCTCAGCCTCAGGTCTAAACCAGTGTTTCTCCACCCAGTCAAGTCCCACCTGTCCTGCAAATTTTCGCTCCAGCCCTGTTCTTGAACACCTGATCCAGTTAAGGTGTCATGAAAATGTGTAGACATTAATTGGATCAGGTTTGCAAGAAGCAAAATCTTGCAGGACAGGTGGGACTTGAGGACTGGGTTGAGTCTGAACAAACTTCATCAGGAATTCCCCTGATTAGTATGTATATGCTGCGATGAAACTCACTCAGACCGAAAGTTCAGCAATGAATACAATAAATCACATGGACCTATGTCTTTCCACTTTGTTCTTCATTGCACATTCATTCTTCATTGGTTAGTCATTAACTAGCTGGGGCATTGTAAAGATGTAGACTTGCTGTGATGGTGTTTGGGAAACACAGCTGTGTTGGTAAGAGAATGAGCTGAGAGTTACACTGTGTGCCACTGAAGAAAATTACCACTCTAATGTGTCACCTCTGTGTATTATTAGGTTATACATAGACTACACCAGTAATTAGCTCAGCAAGCTAATGGCAAGGGCTGATGGGAGGCAGGATCTCTGCTCCCATCTGGTGCACATTTATTTATTTGTGTGTGTGTGTGCGTGTGTGTGTGTGTAATGCCTCTAGCCGTGTCTAACCTGCGTGTATTTATGATTATGCATGAATCAACACACTTGTCTACATGTCGCCAGCATCAAACGACGGGAAACATCAGTGACAAAAAAAACCCTCCTATACTTCACAGTGCTTTAAATTCAAAAAGCTCTAACTTCTGAAAGCCAGAAGTCTTTTTATCTCACACTTAAGAGTCTCTTGCGCTTTGCTCAATAATGCATCACACATCAGCTCCCTCTTCTCTGGCATTTCAAGCTTGTTAAAAGAGACTCTTTGGTTTCCAGCATCCTTTATCTTGATTATTGATAGCTCTGGAGAATCAGGGGAGATCCTACAGAACTGATTATTTTAGTCTAACTTTCATCATTAGATTTGATCACGACCTCGTGCCCTTTTGAAATGTTTTCACGGGGGCTTCATGGACCCTAGGGTCGTGAAACTTGCTCTGCTTATTAAAGATCATGTAAAACTTCAGGTTAAAACATGAAAATCACCCAAATTCAGAGTCATGTAAGAGGTTGGAGCATCCTTCATCACTGGTATCAACACTGTGTTAATGAGGACAGTTCTGATGTAGCAAAGTTAACTGTGACAAAGTAGTTAGTCTGACTTTTTGGTGTCTCTGTTTCCCCTGAAACCTATTAACGGTCTTTTTAAAAGGGAACATTCCATTTTTTTATCTACATCACACAGAATGTCAAAATGAATCTTCTTGCCATTAGTTTGAAAGTTTGCATGATCATTTATGTTCATGTGAGCGAGTTTCATAGCCGCACTTCCCTTAAAACCTGCCAAAAAACCCATTTTATACACTACCTGACTGAATGCACTATGTTTTGCATCATCTTAAAGCCACTTTGATCTAAAGGCTTATGCTTAAATGCTTGAAATTTGTTTCTTAGACAAATATAAATAGTGAAGTTGATGCCGATGTGTTAATTTCTTTCCGAAGCCTTTTCCTTTCCATCAAGGCAAAGAGCGGCTACTTTAAAGAATCTAAAACATAAGATAGTTTTGATTTAACACTTTTTTGGTCACTGCCTAATCCCACTTCCACTGTCACACACTGTGGTGTGTCCAAACTTTTGACTGGTAATGTAACTTCAAAAATGCATGGGCATCAGTGAGATAATCAGCATTCTTTTCTTTCTTTCAGATGCTTGGTTTTCATCCAGAAGCAGTAATTGCCTTTTCATCTACATAACCGAGAGAACCTCCAAACCCTTTTTACCCTGTGTCCTCTCTCCTCTCCCCGCGTGATATAACAGGGGACATCCAGTTCGAGCAGAGCGACCGTCTCATCTCCCCTTAATTCATTTAACAAGGACACAAGGAGCCAGTGATTCCAGAAACGTTTATTCAAATCCCCCGGCGGTTTGGTGCGGCGGCCCGTGTTTTTGGCAGCCCTCCTCTTAAGGCCTTCTCCAAGACGCAGACGACGAAGCGTCTAAGAGCCAGGCTTTGAAAACAGCAGATCAAAGACTTCCGTGTTTCTGGCAAACGGATAAAATCACTCGTCGGTCCCACCGGTCGGGTCGTTAAAATTGATCCCAGTGAGACTTGCAAAGGTTCAGGGAGGCTGGGAAACATGGCCCCCGCTCGCTGGAGACAGGTGTCGCGTAATATTAACCTGCTAACAACATGGAAGCATGCTCATGTTTATAGCTCTCTCTCTCTGTCTCTCTCTCTATCTCATGTCTGCTGCTGATAGCATGTAGACAAGTGTGTTGATTTATGCAGAAAGATGCAGACTCATACACTCATGTTCTCTCTCTCTTCCTCTGCCTCTCTCTCCCTCTTATCCATCCGCCTACTAGCACTATGATACGTCCATTAGTATAGATTTTATCAAATGCAGCCATTCAGCTCCATAAAACCAGCTTGCCATAGCTCCCCTTCCCTCCCTCTCGCTCCAACAGTGAGGTTTTTCTGCCTGAGAGCTAGAGAGAGAGGGGAGGTTATTTCAAGTCAGGACTCTCTGTATTGTAATGTTTTCTTTATGGGTTCAAGGCATGGGCTGAAAATTAATCTAACCAAAAATCAAGGCTGGGCGAGCGTCTCTGTCTAGCCGAGACTCTGTCTGGCCGCCACTCATTTAAATCGAGCGGTGCTTTGATTTATTCCTTTTTTATGAATTGTGATAACACACCGGCTACATGTACATACACAAATACAGAGAATCCTGTTGCTACCCCAGTTATGTAAATGACCTTGTTTTGGGTTGATGCATGTAAACGCCATAACTGGGTTAGAATGACCTGGGAAACTCATACTCTGATTACAAGAAAGCAGTACTTACAACTGGGATCATAAGTTCTTTCCTCAGTATAAAAAAATAACCTTCAGTCAAACAGGGAGGAGGGAATATTCTGATAATTGGTTTATTTATAGCAACAGGGATAATTGCAGGGCATCAAAGTTGCTTGTAACCCAAATAAGACTTGAAGAGGAAAAATCCATCCTTTAAACACTTAAAAAAAAAGCATCTATTGGTGATGTAGCCTACCTTACATTTCTGGGTCAATCATGTTGTTTGGTGGTGTATTTTCCTATTCCAGCTGATAATGGGCCAAATGTAGATGACCTGACATCACAGTAAGCTACAATGCTACAGCTATGATGGAGTTTGATATCTAAAACAACGGTAAACATCAGGTTTTGGTGTCAGTCCCTCAGAATCAAAGAGCAAGGGCTTCTTTCTAGAGCCGCCATTTTGCACCAAGAGACGTTCAATAATCATACAGGGAGAAATCCATCGTAGAAGAGGAGAGAGACTAATTTCTCCACTGACAGCAGCCTCAAGAGACCAGAATGCAATGCAGCCACAAGACATGTTGTGCTTTGAGTAAGGGGGGCGACTCTTACTTTTCTCAGCTGGAAAAACTGTGCAAATGTGAAGCAGGGTGAAAGAGCCCGAAGTTTCCCAGGATAAATGAAGGTTAAAAAAATCCCCTGTAGCAACTGAGAATGTATTAACTGATAATCTAATAACTCATCAAAATGTAATAAAATGGCCCTCCAAAATCTGTTAATGTAATAAATTGCCATATAAAGTGTTAACATCATCAAATTACAGATTAAAAGCTGATGGAGGTGCTATAATTAGAGAGCAAAATTTCAAATTTGTGTTTGTGTTTACTTGTTTTTTCCATCAATCTGTCCATTACCTCATCACACAAATTGCTTGTGTTTCCCCTCATTTCCTCCTTTATATTCGCTTCAGATCCCCTCTCACTGCTAACTGCGTGTCCCTCACATGTCCCTCCTCTGTAACGAAGCCGGCCCTGACGCTGTGCGACAGGAAGACGTGAGGCTGCATGAACGACTCCCAATTAGCTGCTGCTGCTGCTGGGACCAGCTCACGGATGGAAAAAATAGATTGCCTCCCAGTTACAGAGCCATCACCCAGACACTGATACTGCACTCAACAGGCAGGAGAGAAGGTGTGACTGTGTATTTCAGGCAGGAAGGAAGACAGAGATGAGAGTGCTAGAATTTGAGTGGGTGAGATTTTCTGTGTGAGCAGGAAAGGGAGAAGGAAGTGCGTTAACTTGCACGAAACAGAGAGCTGGACAGTAGACTGGGCAATGGTGTCTTACAGTAATTGCACACCAGACAGGATTTCACAAGGTGAACTTCCATTCATTGTCTATGAGAAGCAAGAAACCATCTGTGCACAGCATGACAGGATGGGTGGAGACATGAACCAGACCTGCGATGGGCCGAGGAAAGTTGAAAAAACATAATGTTATGCAAATAAGCACACAATGGTTGCGGTGCGAGAGCCAATCGCAAAAATCCATCTCAAATTCGCCCAGTAACAGAGAGGGAGGGGGGTGTGAGAGAGAGAGAGAGGGAGAGAGAGAGAGAGAGAGGTATTGAAGTAGAATGGACAGATTAGTGTTAGAATTTCGTTTTTGAGAGAGATTGAGTGAGAGAGTAGAAGAGGGAAGAGTGTGTTAGAGAGAGAGAGGGTGGCATGGGAGAGGAATATGTTTGTGTGTGTGTGTGTGCGTGTGGGAGAGAGAGAGAGAGAGAGAGAGAGAAAAGCCTCAAAAAAGCCTCTGGCCTCGGTGTACAGAGCTTGTGACAGCTAAGAGACCGAGAGTTCAAAAGAAAGAGGGAGTAGTTAGATAATGGCTCCTGGATGAAAAACGAAAAGACAAAGAGAGAGAGAGAGAGAGAGAGAAGGGGGAGAGGGATAATATTTTGTTATATAATGTCATTATGAGGGGCGACAATGACAACAACACTTTAAAAATGTCTGAATAGCTCTCATAGGATGCAGATAAAGTTGTTTGCATGTCACATGGAGGATTGTGAGTGTTTTGGGATGGAGGATAAAGGTGTTGTGTGTGTTTTCTGTAAGAACTGAGTTTGACTGAGGAGGAAAAGACTTTACTAAGGCAGCTGGAAAGATAATGGGTAAAAGCCACTTAACCCCCTGTGACAGTAGAAGATTTAAAGGTCCCATATTCTCCACATTCCAGTGTTTTATTTTCTGTCTTGAGGTCCATTCAAAGCTGTGTGTGTGGTGTCACGTACCAAAAACACTCTCAATCCATTTTTACACGTTCATTTTCCAGCATCTCTCTGAGCCTTACCAAGAACAAGCTGTTTCTGTCGCCGTGTCTTTAAGGCGTCATTAATATTAACGACCCTCTGTTCTGATTGGCTAACCGTTTCAAGAGTGAAACGTGAGACACCACAGCCTGGCAGCCACAGGTAGGGAAAAGTTGCCAAAACGTTCCCTCGAAATAGTGAAATCGTTCTTTTGATATATCAAATGTGTGCATGTCACAAGCTTATAAAGAGTTAATATCACTTTTTCTCTCTGCCTATGGCCACTCTCAGGCTCAGTACTGTTGACATTGGAGAATACCAAGCTCTTTTCCAAATGATATGAGTTTAATAATGTTTTCAGACCTTACTGTGGCTTAAAGAGGCCGGCTCCTAGTCCGGTGGTTTGCAGTCTGGGGTCTGGAGCCTCCACAGACTGGGATTCAACCCATCCCAGCATGCATTTCATGGACAGTGACGTGGCAAAGTTCAACATCAACCCAAACAAGCGCAAATTTGCACAATATGACATTGTGGCACAGTGGAAAGTCATATGAAAACAAGTTTGGAAACTATTTTGAACAAATATCAGAAAGATATAGTTTTCCAATCATCTCAACTATCATTTTAGTGATTTTTTCTTTTTTTTGGGACAGGTGAGAGTCACCATGAGGCCTCAGGCAATTTGAGGTAAAGGAATCGTATTAAAGACAGACACAGGACTTGGAGGAAATAAGCAATCCAATCATTTTCAGATGTTATTTCTAGCAAAATAGAGAAAGAAAAATGACATTTAGGCCATAAATTCTTTGAATTTATGGCCTAAATTATTCCTCCGCAATAGAAATAAGCCTTCAGGCTTTGTTTTGTCACCCTAACATTTTCTGTTTTTAACGTATAGTACAGTTTGGTCCATTTAAGCAGAAGTGTGTAAAGATGAAATTGTCAAATTAATTAAATCAGTCTGTCTATCCTGTCTACAGTGTCTCTACTGTGTTAACAGCTGGTTTGGTGCTGACAGATTGGACCGCCCACTCTCCTGCATCAAAGGATGCGATTGGCAGGAGAGAGTGAGAAAGTAAAGAAATAAACACCTCCTGAGATGGATGGACACACACACAGGAACACACTTGGGTGCAAACACATGCGAGAGAGAGAGAGAGAGAGAGAGAGAGAGAGAGAGAGAGAGAGAGAGAGTTGATCTACTGCATATTAAACACATCAAAGCCACCACTTCCCTCCTGTGGGCGGCTGGGTGCTGTCTGACCGTCCTGTGTTTATCCTGGCATTGTTAGCAGATAGAGCGCACACACACACACACACACACACACACACTTTTATATTTGCCTTTTAAAACCAGTCACCTCTGTCTCTTTCAGTGTCTCCACTGAAATCAGGCAGCGTGCAGAGAGCAGCAGGCCTATAAACTTCAAAGCCTGTCGTACTTCTGTACTGATATTTGTCACTTTGAAGGTAATATAAAAACTGAAATCACTCTCATCTTTAAAGGAGGAACAGCGTGGCTTTGTGCCACCAGCTTTGTCCTCTCAGTCTCTTCACTAACAGATAAAGTAAATAAAAGAAGTCAGGGGTTAGGGTTATGGCTGCGTGATGGCTTCATGTTTCAACAACTTTTTATATTTGTAGGACAGTGAGCAGACAGACATCACAAAGATTGACTGAACCAATGTATAAATACCATTTGTTGGACACTTTTATCTAAAGTGCCTGACAATACCACAATTATGTGCATTTTTAGCATTGTTGGCCCCAGTGGCAAAGCAAATCCCATGCTCAGCCTATAGAAATACACACTCAAGGTACAAAATATTAGAGATATCTGTTACAGCCCCGTTTTGCACAATCCACGTCTCAGTTGTCCCAAAGCTTAACAATCCTTCTGCTTCATCTACATCAATGATTATCAAACTTTCATATCAAGGACCCTAATTTAGTACACATTAGAGCCACAGACCCCCATTTGATGACATTTTGTCTCTTGGACCAAAATCTGAGAATATTTGTATTGTTAGATATGATTTTGTCCAGAATTACGTGACTATCTGTACTGTAGGTAGAGAGATAACAGTGAATAATATGATCAAAGTCATTCTTCTACATTCTCTAATTGTGTTAACTTCTTGTAAATTAAATAATGGCCAAGTTTGACAATTCATCAATTTGCTGGGGACCCCCTGGAACCCCCTCAAGGACCCCTGGTTGTCCCCGGAGCCCACGTTGAGAACCACTGATCTCCATCTCCTCCTTGCTGTTGTTTGTGTTTGTGGCCACGGTTTAGATAGAGGTTCATCAATATTTATATATATTTTTTATTATCTTTCTTTCTTTCTTTCTGTCTTCCTTTTTAATGTCATTTTACTAGACAAATTATGTATTTTTTGTGTTTTATGTGAAGCACATTGAATTTGCCTTATGTATGAAATGCGCTAAGCTATATAAATAAAGTTTGCCTTGCCTTGCCTTGCCTCCTTTGTGATTGGTATAGATTTAATATGGGAAATCAATAAGGGATAATGGCTTTTACCTGGATTCACCTCATCAGTGCCCCTAATATTTTGTACATTCAGTGTACACAAAGACTCATTTCCTAGGACAAAGACAAACCAATTAAAGTAGTTGTGCATGTGCTTGACATTTACAATGTTTTTGAGTGAGCAGCTAATTAGCTGAATGAAATTATGAGTCGTCGATGGTGGATTTCCGTGCTTTTAAGGGAATTTGTCTCAACATGAAATGTCTGAGGAGGAGAGATAATAAGCCCACAGTGAAGCTGGCAGCACCATCAGAGGCAACAGTTCTTTGAAAACCACTGCACATCTATTTTGGTGCTTTTCATGTTGTCCAACCTCTGTGTGCTTCTTATATTCTACTTTTCTTTGCTGTATCCTTTTACCCAATTTCCCCACGGGAATCGTTAAAGTCACAAGGAGGAAACAGCATTTTGATGGCGTCTTGCTTCCATAATTCAACATATTTCCAGTTGAAACAAGATGTTGGGGCGGGACGTACTGCGGGGAGGGAAAAGTGGGCGGGTTGAACCAGAGCAAAAAAGGCAGTGAAGCGCGCTGCATACACTGTTTAGTTGGTGATGCAATCCACTAAGAAATTATTCAAATTTCCAGCCACTGAGATTCAACCATGGAGTCTTAGGGTTTTCACCGCTGTAACGTGTTTCCACTCCTGTCACTCTGAAAGCTGTGAAGTTGTAGGTTTTATATAATGAGATGAGTGGAGGGGGAATTGTTCACAGATCAGTAATGGTATTATTTGTCAAGTCAAGTCAAGTCAAATTTATTTATAAAGCACATTTAAAAACAACTCACGTTGACCAAAGTGCTGTACAAACCAGAGCAGGCAGTAAAATCACCAAAAAAGACTAAAAATAAAAACACCTGCATAAGCGTCAATACACACAGCACATGGGTACAAATCATTCAATCAATTGTCTACTGTTAGGGCATGAAATAACCACTAAAAATACTTCCAGTAAGTAAAAATAGTGGGATTTTGTTTTGAAAATTAATTATTTGTAATTTTTTTTTTTGGCGTATATCATTAAAAAGTTGTGTATTACGATATGGAGAATTAGCTAACAAGGTGAAAACCATTATTCATTTCATTGTGACTTTCATCTTATCTCATTGCTTGAACTGAAAACCTACATGGTCCTGAGTAGAGCTGATGATAGCCATTCAGATCCATTTTTATAATTCAAAAAAATCCATATAAGTATTCTGAAAATATCACAGAACTACATGAAATTGCGTTCCTGAGCAGCTCCAATGTGCAGATCATCAGAGCATCAAGTGCCGTTCCCGCCGGGGCCACCCACGCTGAACCGGTGCCGCATGTCGCTCCCGGTACCGCCAGGCTGATTTCCTCCATATTGCAGACACACAAGGTTTTTGATCCGGCGGCGGTAATAACTGCGGCCCGGCACCATAACATTATGTGTGAGGGAGCCGGAGTGTTTCCTCAGGTGCTGGAGAGAGAGTGCGGCTCGGTAAATGGATCTCACACCTCGCTGCTCAGAGCCTCGGCCCAGGGGAAGGGCCAGAGGAAGGCCATAATCTAATCACTGCTAACACACACACACACACACACACACACACACTAACACACACACAACCGTCTATCTTCTCCTCTGCTACACACTCTCTGATTACCCTGTGCCAGCCTAGTCGGAGCCACACACACACATTGTATAGATATACACTGAATGTATGAAATATTAAGGATGATTTTTCCTCATATTGAGTTGCAACCGCTTTTGCACAATCCACATCTCAACTGTCCCAAAGCTTCAAAATCCTTCTGTAACTCGTCTGCTTCTCGTCATCTACATCTCCTCCTTTGTGATCGGTATAGTTTTAATAAGGGAAATCAATAAGGGATAACAGCTTGGATTCACCTCATCAGTGGACTTGATGAAAAGATTTACATTTTGTACATTGTTTATTGTTAAAGGATCTCCATTAGCTGACACCTTGACGACCAGCTAGTCTTCCTGGGATCCAAGACTGACACACATTAACATAAAAACATAAAAACGAACACAGACGTGTGAACAACAGAAACAAAACAATAAAATGAAAAAGAATTAAACAGCTAAATGAGTAAAAGTCAGCCAAAGGAATATAGTTGCCAAAAATCAAGATATTGCATAGGCTAGTTTCATTTTCAATTGAAACTGAAAATGTTAACTTTCAGTATATATATATATTCAAATACATGCACACACACACAGATACAAACACAGACAAACACAAGCTCACACGCAAGATTACACAAATGAGTGTGTACACACACAAACAAAAGCATACGTTCACACACACACACACACACAGTCACACCCTTGGCTGAAAGATCGGCAGGTCTGGTCCGTAAACACAACACACTGCTATTTTTTGTTTTTCAGCTATGTGTGTGTGTGTGTGTGTCTTTGAATGTAGACTGAGAGGTCTGGAAGTGATTAAGATAAGGGCTTGAGGGGACAGGGCCTGTGGTGTGTGTGTGTGTGTGTGTGTGTGTGGGGCGGGGGGGTCTGACAGACATGCATCTCGTGGCTATATTTAGATGAGGCTGGGGGAGTGCAGTGTGGTATTCAGAGCCAGGTCAGCTCCCCTCGCTGCTGCAGAGGATTTCTGTTCTCAGAGTCTCAAACAACTGAACTGTACCTGAGCTCCAGTACGTTTCCCACACCGCTGAATGTGGAAAACAGACTGCGGGGAGGAGCGGGGGGGATTGGGAAGGAAAAGAAATTCCCAGCTTTTATGATCTGTTTTAAGCTCTGTTTTAAGCCTTGTTTTAATTTGGATTGGATTTTGGTCTGCCTCCTTACAATTTATTGCTGCTTTTTACCATGTATTGCACTTACTGGTGCTGCTCAAACCCGCATTGAAGTACCTTTTAGCTGTTGCATCACCTGAATTTTGTATTCTCTTTCTCTCGTTTCTCGTTTGTTTTTTCTCATTTCGCGTTTGTTCTTGTGAAGCACTTTGTGACTTCTCGTCTGAAAAGTGCTAAATAAATAAAGTTTTACTTACTTTCTATATACTATTTATAAAACATAATATTCAGCCACACCACTGCTGTTGCCGCACAGCTGCCAATCCTGATGAATCAGGGCTCCCTACACAAAGACAGCTAGTGTATATGACTGTTTGTTTTGTTCCATGTAAATCGATGTCTCTTCCTGAATAAAACAGCTCAGTTGAGTTCCACCCTGCTGTTCATCCCTTCCTCCATGCAGAGTGCTGCAGGCATCTTCCAATCACTGCTTAGACATTATATTTGGAGTGTGTGTCCCCACAGCGCTCCTTCTTTCTGACATAACTCAACACGCCGGAGCGTTTCAGCAGAATTGCAGGTATTGTGCTGCAGTGCTGCTGAGGAGCATTGTGCTCAGCCGAGCAGGAGAGCAGAGGATCAACATGGAGCCGCTGAGGCCCGAGGCGCCAGCAGCACATCGTGATGCAGATAAGACCAAACTTATGTTGTTTACCAACTCTAGGAATAGGCCACAAAATATCCCTCCAGTGGCCACTTTTGAGGGAAGTGAAATAGAGGTTGTTAACTCTTATAAATACCTGGGTATTTTGATTGATGACTCCTTCACTTCTAAGCCACATGTGCAGTAGCTGGTGAAAAAGCTGAGGCTAAAACTGGGTTTTTATTTTCAAAATAAGTTATGTTTTTCTTCTAATGCAAAAAAAGCGACTTGTTGATGTCACTTTTTTGTCTGTGTTGGACTATGGTGATCTTTTATATATGCATACCTCTGCTCAGTGTCTTCATATGGTTGATACAGCTTACCATGCTTCCTTGAGGTTCATTACCAATTGTAAAGCTCTGACTCACCACTGTGAGTTATACTCTCGGGTAGGATGGCCTGCTCTGGCCACCCGTAGGCTCTGTCATTGGCACACTTTTATATATAAGGTGATTCTTGGTCTGCTCCCATACTACCTATGTCTCTTTATCACGCAGAAAAGTGCCGGACAATACTCTTTGCATTCTCAGGACTTCTTTATGCTTTCTGTCCCAAATGCCCATACGGAAATTGGAAAAAGGGCATTTGTGTATTCTCCACCCTCGGCATGGAATACAGAATGACTTGAAACTCAATGAATTAATCTCATTACATGCTTTTAAATCCAAAATGAAAGAAGCAGAGATTCCTTAAGATGTCAATGTTTTTAATTTACCTGGTTAGTTCTATAATATTGTCTCCTTTTGTGTTTTCTGTCTGTAATTATGTGTTTTATTTATGCTGCTGCCTGTCTTGGCAGGTCTCCCTTGAAAAAGAGATTCTTAATCTCAATGGGAATTTCCTCGCTAAATAAAGGTTAAATAAATAAAAACAGAGGACGCTTTACCTCAGCAGCATTAACACTGCAGAGAGGACCGCATAAAAGCCTGACAGAAATAGAGACAGATAAATACAGATAGAGGGAGATAGAAGAAAGGGAAGAGGATATGAGAGAGAGAGAGCGGTTCAAGTTACAAATGGGTGGAGGTGTGTTTGGATTTGTGAGAGAGAGAAACACAGAGAGAAACTTTTAGTAGTAAAACTTTTACACATAACCCCAGGCCAAAATCCATGAAAATATAAACACACACACACACACACACACACACACACACACACACACACACACACAATGGTCTGATACGCCCTTACTGGCTTTTGAATGATTTATATAAGTGCATGTTCTCAAATTTGGAACTGCTTTTTTATGGTTAAAGATATCAGTGATTATGTGCTACTGTATAGAAATGATTTATGATCTCAATGTGATTTGAATGCATAAACTGTTGTTTGTGGATTTTTGAAAATAGACATTTTCAATACTACCTTTGGCAGTTTCTGACAAACAGTCATGCCAATAAAGTTATTGAAGTAAAACAACAGAGGGGCGAAAAGATGGGAGATGAGAAAGACAGAGAGAGGGGTAGAGGGGAGCGTGTTTTCTGTGTGTGTGTGTGTGTGTGTATGTGTGTGTGTGTGTGCGCGTGCGCGTGCAATACTCGACCATATGTTTATTTGTCAATCAGCAAGCGAGCACACATGCATTCCATTTCAGCCGCATACCTGCCTGTGTGCGTGTGTGTGAGAGAACGAAAATTACTGAACAAAATGACGGATGGAAAAGGAGACGGGGCGAGAAAAAAGGAGATTTCTGATTTCCTTGTAAAAACACTGTGGGCTCGCACCCACACACTCACCTGGGAGCCGCGGGAAACTGGGAATGGTTCACATCAAGACATCAGCCAACAGCCTGGGGAATACACTACAGGAAGCATGTAACCCAACCCCTTCCTGTCCAACTGTGTGTGTGTGTGTGTGTGTGTGTGTCTGTGTGAGTGTGTATGTGTGAGAGAGAGAGAAAGAGAGAGAGTGCTTGTATCATATCACGTGTGTATGTATGTGTATGTGTGTGTGAACAGTATATCATATCGGCATATTTTTGTGATGTATGTAACTGTACAAATGTGAAGCAGGGCGGTGCTGAAAAAGACCATACATGTGCAGCAACACCCTTCCCTTGATAAATAAAGGTGAAAAAATGTACATGTGTGTGTGTGTGCATACAAATACAGGTGTGTTTATCTTATCTACATGTTTACATCAGCATTGCGTGCATTTACATATGTATGTGCATCCTCGTACATGCTTGACTTGCTTTTGAAAGAGCTTCATGAGTCCAAGTGCCATCGAATTTTAGAAACCCACAGAGATCCATGTAATCAATTCAAATAAAATCATGAAATCCACCAGAATTGGAGTTACGAGGTTTTCACCTAACAGAAAGTAAAATGGCGTCTCACGATCTAAAACTACCAATTTAGAGTGCAAATTTTCACTCATTATATTAACAGCTTTCACAGCTATGGCCTACAGAAAATGGCGTTACCATTACATGTACAGTCAAAGAACTCTCTACAGAAGACTGAATCAGATTTCATGAACCTGCGTTGTGGTCGTTCTGACGTCTCTCTCTAGGTGGTGTCATTCTGTTATGAATCAGAGTTGTCAAGTATTTCCAGGCTGGGGAAGCACGGCTCGCTGCTTTCGTGTGAAAACCTTTTCAACTTTTACAGGAAATTAGAAGAACAGCTTTACATTTTGATCGACCACCATGCAATTTTGAAATGCTACTCTAATCTTTGGAAGTCTTTATGTGCACCGATGAAGGCTTTTCTTGCCGAAATGCATTTCACGGTGTGTGCCCCATTAAATCAGTGAAATGTGACTATTCTATCCAGTCATTTTTTCCCCAATTTCAGATTACCTCACTCACATTTTGGAGTAGTTGTATAAGTTTTGAAAGGGTTTCATAAACCCATAAAGTTTTCTAACCCCACTGAGAACCAATTAATCCTTCACTTCAAGTGAAATCATGAAAATCACCAATCTGGAGTAATGAGGTTTTCACCTCACGACAGTGGCGTGGATGCGGTCGGTTTGAGAGCTGCAGGTATGACATGGCTGTAGGAAAGAAAAACAGCGACATGTGGCTTTAATGCAGGACCAGCCTGCAGCGGGGACCTCCGTGCAGCGCGGAGACCTTGAACACACACCTCAGAATGGAAAGCAGCGCAGCGAGCTATCTCAAATATGCGCTGCGGTTTGACTTCAATGCTTACCTGCGAGAGGCTAAGAAATACCAGTCGACAGACAGCGGCTTCGGTAATGCTTTCAATATGCCTTCGCTCCCTCTGTGTGTATAGATCAGTCCTGGGCTGAATCCTTTATGCATACCTCACAGCCCAAAACACTGCGGGCCAGAAACATGGACAATCGCAAGAGAATATTCAAAAGTCAATCTGGCATGCTTGTCTGTGATTTGCAGCATACCTGACGCTACACACAGAAAAATAAAGGTGCGAACTGGAACCGAAGATGGTTCTTCAGAGTGCCATAGAAGAACCATTTCTGGTTCCACAAAGAACTTTTTAATATCCCAAAGAACCATATATTGTTCTTTGGGATAATAAATGGTTCTTTGGTTCTTAATTCTTAGTTATTGGATGGTGGGTGATGGCATAAACATGGAAAATAACCAAACTCCCCCATAGTATATAGTATTGTGTAATTGCAAATGAGGCTATACAAGGACAGATAAACAAAAACATCTAAGCAAAAGAGTGCAGAAATGGTTCTTTAAAGAACTTTGGTCTGAAATCGTCTTTGTGGAAGCAGAAATGGTTCCTCTGTGTGGCATCACTCGGAAGAGCCATTTTCGGCACCTTTATGTTTCTGTGTGTTACATTCTTGTCTGGATGTGGTAAACCCCACCCCTCTGGTACGCCACACGCATTAAAATAAACGCTAAGAATTATTTGCACCTGTAATTTGAGGTCTTACACGGATAGACTAGCCTGCAATGGTATGAACATTTCAGCGAGGAGGTGTTTAACTTGTGAGGAGGCTGAAAAACAAAAGCAGGCAAGCACAGGATTTCTACGATCTGAAATCCTCTTCAGTGAATGTTAGAGACTTGTGAATCATGCTTGTCTCTTCCCCCAGAGAGAGAGAGAGAGAGAGAGAGAGTCATTTTCCCCGTCAGATCAAAGTAATCGAGCGGCGATACGAGGTATTATGACATGACTGAGTGGATGTCTGGGCGATGAAACATGCATGACAGGATTACACGAAAGCCGTTCTCGCTTGAATGCAAAGACGATTCGACGACTGGAGAAAGATGAAAAGTTTCACGCGGAGCACTGATTTATTTCACTCCAGCAGAAGGAAAATTACTTGGGGTAAAAGATAAAAGTAAAACGGTAGCTCAAAAAGTACTCCGCTCTTAAAAAAGGAATCATTAAAATTTTATGCATATTGCAAAATTGTTCCCCCCAAATTTAAACCAAGTAACCAATTTGTACATTGTCTTTACATGTAATTTGATGGATCATTATCACACCTAATGTTTGGGGATGGTCCTTTCCTATATCAACAAAGCTATATATTATAACTGTCTAGATCTCATTGTACTCATCTTACTGCTCTAACATTCAAAACATGAAAAAATGAAGGAAACACGTGAGTAAATGTTTTGAAAATCAGGCAAATAGAAGGGCAGATTTGAAAGGCTCTTGAGAAAGTAGAACTCAAAATCAACCACAGTGAGTACAGTAAAAGTTTCCACTCTTGGTGTGAAGCAACACAGTGTCTTTCCCCATCTAGACTGAATTGTCTGCTCTCGGTCTGTGAGACTATTAAGAGTTTAGGATGCCACAAAGATAAGGTCGGTCACACTGACCTGAGCGTGGATTAGCCTACTGCTCATATAACGCTAACAACCTACATTCAGTTTTAACTGCATGCACTCCTATAACCCATCTTACCTCTTAAATCTTCCTTTCTTTCTTTCTTTCTTTCTTTCTGCAAAACATGAGCCTTCCAAAACTCATATTATTTCAGATCCACATTAGAGGAAAGATTAATATTTAAGATAGTTTTTACATTTTGCAGGGAAATGCATTTTGGATATTAAAGCTGCAGCGCCAATGACATAAAAACAAAACACAGCAAACAGCAGCATGATCGAAACATCATCATGAGATAAAAAACATCATACAATCTGTTCATTGTATAGGCTAACACATCATACACACATTGCAAAAAAAACAAAAAAATACATCATACAATCGTTCAATCGGTTAGTACAAAAATAGAACAGCTGATGAGTTTCAAAACATACAGCTTGGTTGTGTCAAAAGAACTGAAAAAAACAAAAAACATTAATTTCTGTGCTGATTTTGACAAGGAGCTGGTCATTTCACAATTGATACTTAAATGATTGATTTTGTGTTCAATAATCTCAGCCTGTTAGCTAGCAGCTAACCATCGCCGTCTTGTTGTAAACACATGGGATTAGCTAGCTAGCTAACATTTCTAGTAGAAGCAAATATTAGCACTCGTTGTGGCTAGTAGTCACATGTTACATTGACATAGAGTGCTTTGCTAAATTAGCCTGCTGGCTACTTAGTTAGCTAACAAAGCTAAAAATCAAGTGTTTGTTCCAGACTGATCTCACAGAAAAACGACAAATGAACACGACTTGATAACAGCAAATTACATGTTGGTGGAACATAAAGTGTTAAATTTACGTTTTCCCAGCATGAAACGGTTACATGAAGTAGACACGACTATAAACAGGAAGTGTCACACTGAAGTAGCATGGTGGCCAGTAAGGGTGTGGTGGTCGGGGTGGTGGATGTGGACATGTGTTTGCCTGCGATGCTACCGTGGAATTCGACTCTCAGCGTTTTCAAAGGACATTTCAACCGTAAGTCACATGGACATTTTTTTTTTTTTTACGTTTTTCTTATTTAACCATGACCTAACCCTAACCCATGACCCTTTCCCTAACCTTAACCAAGTTGTTTTAGTTGCCTAAAATGAACCATAACTTTAACCCTAACCTTAACCAAACTTATTTTACTTGCCTTAACTTAACCAAAGTCGTTCTACTTGCCTAAACTTAACCGTTAATCAACCTTTGGGACATAATTCAGTTTGTGGTGGAGAAACGTTAGTTTCCCATAACACGTGTCCACAGAACATAAATCGCCGCTTTAGAGTTTGTGTTCTTTTCACGTATTTGTGTGAGTACATGTTGGTTTGTTCAGGTGAGCTGACTCTTCTCAAGCTACAGCTCAGAGTGTTCTGGAGTAGAGACTAGGGCTAAAGACAAGACAGTTTACTGTGTCACAGTAACCTACATTTGAAAACAAATCATCAGACCATTCACTTTTACTTAGAACGTCCCTGAACTGACCTACACTCACACCACAACAGTCTTTTTCAGGTATCTCTCATTTTCTAGCCCGGTTGTTATATATTTAGCCATTATTTGCACACAGCCAGCTCTCCACTGGACCTCCATGATGGATCCAGATGTGGCTGATAGGAGACTTGTCATGCAAAGCCTCCAGAAAGAAAAGCAAGATACTGTGATGGTGTATGGGGATGAAGAGAGATCTGTGCTATCGTTTTGTGTTCATCAGGAACAAAATCGGTCTTGAATGTGTTCAACCTCCACTGTGGGACATTTTATCATCCACCTGATAGGAGGAGAGAAATTCTCAGCATGTGAAGAAAGTGCATTGATGAAGTCATTTCCTGTTTGATTCTCTAACTCTAAGTAGCCAACTGATCTTTGTTTTTCTTTTGGGAAAGTACCACACCAGGTGAACATAGAAATTCACATATGTTTAAGTCATCCTCTGACCTAACAGAGGTGTAAAGTTTCCTCCGCTGTTGGATACACACACACACACACACACATGGTGAGGATTTCTCTCTGTCCAGCTGGAGACTATTAGTCTTTCTCCAGCTCACAGGAAATCAGCCATCATTTAGAGCTGACAGGTACATGGAAGGATCTCACCGCTCTGCTCTGCTGTTCTGCTCAGACATCAGGCCAGTAATTCTTTACAGCGTCCCGCCGTTCTCTGGGATCATCTCTCTGCTATCAACTGAAGGGAAACAGCTCGCTTCGGGGGTTTGATTCTGACAAGAAGAGATGGATCCCAACTGAGATGTAAAACATACTCTTTTTTATTTTAAGCATTATTTATCCAGGGAAAGTCAACCGAGCCCTTTTCCAGCAACGCCCTGCTTCACTGTGTGAGAGCAGCTCACACTGGCAGCTGCCCAGTCCAACCAGTACAACCACAGTCATCTACTGGCGGCCACTGACCATCTCCACTGGAGCCGCTGGGCTGAAACTTGGTTAGACCAAGATAACAGTGCAGCTGTTCTTATCGAGTCAACCCCTCCCAACTTCAGTTTTATAAGTGAAGCTAGAGTGCATAAGAAAGGAGGTGGAGTTGCCATTTTGTTAAATGATTCCCTCCGATGCAAGCAGATATCTTATGGAAATTTTGCTTCTTTTGAATATGTGGCTCTTCAGTTGAATTCCTCTTCTCAAGCTATGTTCCTAAATATCTACAGCCCACCTAAATACTGTGCAACCTTTTTTGATGACTTTACGGAACTGCTGTCTATAATCTGTATTGACTTTGACTGTGTAGTTATTGTTGGTGATTTTAACATCCATGTTGACAACCCCCAGGACAAAGGGACTAAAGAACTGTGTTGTGTTCTTGATAACTATGGACTGACTCAGCATGTGACGGAGCCCACACACAACACAGGGCACACTCTGGACTTAATTATCTCCAAGGGTCTGAACATTTCTAAGGTTGTGGTAACTGATGTTGCTCTCTCTGATCATTCCTGTGTTTTCTTTGCAAGTACTATCTCCGTGCACACAAATGTTCAAACAGAGGCAATCACAAATCAGTATATCACTGAAAATACCAGTGAATTATTTATACAGGCTTTCCACACCCGCCCTCTCTTGGGTCTCAGTCAATGAGCTTGTAGATAATTTCAATTATAAAATTACAAATGTTATTGATGCCATTGCACCCACTAAGGTGAAGGTTGTCTCTGGTAAGAAAAGATCTCCATGGAGAAATTTCACACTGATAGAAAAAAGAGAGTGTCGAAAGGCTGAACGCAGGTGCCGAAAAACAAATCTCCAGGTTCATTATATCTCAGGTTCATCTATAAAGAGAGACTTTGCATTTATAATGTGGAACTGAGAAATGCAATGCGGTCCTTTTTTCTCTGACATCATCGCCAAAAACAATAATAATGCACATGCCTTGTTTGCTACTGTCGGCAGGCTAACAAACCCTCCTGTGTCAGTAGCCTCTGAACTTCTATCCACCAGGACCTGCAATGAATTTGCCTCCTTCTGCACTGACAAAATTCAGAAAATTAGACAAGCATTCAGTGCCTCCATATCAGGTACAGGATATGTGTTGTCCCTGTGTCCACTTAAAATCAATTCAAATACCATGACACAATTTTATCCGATCAACCATAAAAACCTGGAGGACATTATACAACATCTGAAACAACATCTTCCTGCTGCCTTGATATTCTGCCAACAGGCTTTTTCAAAAATGTTTCAAATTGTATGGCCTCAGACCTTCTACAAATTGTAAACATGTCTCTTCTCTCAGGTATCTTTCCACTGGCCCTGAAAACTGCAGTCATCAAGCCACTCTTAAAAAAGAACAACCTAGACACGTCACTAATGAACAATTATAGGCCCATATCAAACCTCCCGTTTTTAAGTAAAATCATTGAAAAAGCTGTTTTTCAACAGCTGAAAAACTTCTTGGCACTAAACAACTGTTTTGATGTCTTCCAGTCAGGATTTGGACCACACCACAGCACTAAGACTGCCCTTGTTAGGGTCTTGAATGACATCCACTTAAACACAGACAGTGGCAGAATTTCAGTCTTAGTATTAGTGGATCTCAGTGCTGCATTCGACACGGTCGACCACAACATATTACTAGACCGACTGGAAAACTGGGCGGGACTTTCCGGCACAGTACTAAATTGGTTTGAATCCTATTTAAAGGACAGGGACTACTTTGTGTCTATAAGTAATTACACATATGAGCGGACAAAAATGACATGTGGAGTTCCCCAAGGCTCCATTCTGGGGCCTCTTCTATTCAACATCTACATGCTTCCACTGGCTCAGATTATGGAAAACAACAAAATATGTTACCATAATTATGCAGACGACACACAAATTTACATAACCATATCACCAGGGGACTATAAGGCTATACAAGCGCTGAGTAAGTGCATTGAACAAATCAATGACTGGATGTGTCAGAATTTTCTTCAATTAAACAAAGATAAAACTGAAGTAATTGTTTTTAGAGCCAAGGAAGAACGATTAAAAGTTAGTGCACAGCTTCAATCGGTAATGTTAAAAACCACAAACCAGGCCAGAAATCTCTGGTGTAGTCATGGACTCAGAGCTGAATTTCAACAGCCACATTAAGACAATTACTAAGTCAGCCTACTATCACCTTAAGCATATATCAAGGATTAAAGGACTTATGTCTCAGCAGGATTTGGAAAAACTTGTCCATGCATTTATCTTCAGTAGACTTGACTACTGTAACGGTAGGTCTCCCTAAAAGATCGATCAGACAGCTGCAGCTGATTCAGAACGCTGCTGCCCGAATCCTCACTAAGACCAAGAAAGTGGATCACATCACTCCAGTTCTGAGGTCTTTACACTGGCTTCCTGTCTGTCAAAGAATTGATTTCAAAATACTAGGCTGGTTTATAAAGCACTGAATGGTTTAGGGCCAAAATACATTTCTGATCTTCTGCTACGTTATGAACCATCCAGACCTCTCAGGTCGTCTGGGACAGGTCTGTTTTCTGTCCCCAGAGTCAAAACTAAACATGGAGAAGCAGCGTTCAGTTTTTGTGCACCACATATCGGGAACAAACTCCCAGAAAACTGTCTGCTGCAACTCTCAGTTCTTTTAAATCAAGGCTGAAGACTTTTCTGTTTGCCGCTGCCTTTTATTAAATCAAATAACTATTCATCTCTCACACTGCACTGTAACCTTTATTCTTGTATTTTACACCTGTCTTATTCTATTTTAGCCTATTTTTTTGTTTTTATTCTCTTAGCTCTAATTAAGCTAGCTTTAATTCACTTTATTTTTCTTGGTCTTTTATATGAATTTTATCCTTTTCATTTTGTCTCGATGCTTTTAATGTTTTATGTAAAGCACTTTGAATTGCCTTGTTGCTGAAATGTGCTATATAATTAAACATGCCTTGCCTTGCCTTGCAGTAGTAGGCCTATTCTTGCTGTGTTGCACAACAATATAGCAGGTGGCGGGCCGATTAGTTGTCAGATGAGAGAGTTGACAGGGAGCTTCTGACTACGTCTACGTCTACGTCTATCTTAAAATAGCTTTGAAAATATTTTTGTGGGCCCTATTACAAAGCGAGGCTCAACTTTAAAGTATAAAGCGGCTTGTAATAAGGCAGGATAAAATGGCATTAGCAACAAGGTTCGAATTTCAGCTGTTGCTTGCTAAAAGCTTGGCCTGTGGCTGGTCTTGACTTCTTATTGGTTCTTAAACTTTGGGCCCTATCTTACACCAGGCGCAAAGCGCAGCGCAAGTGTCATTGCTAGTTCCCGACCGACGCAGTTGTCATTTTCACGCCCAGCGCCCACGTTGTTTAAATAGTAAATGTACTTGCGTCCATCTTTGCGCCCATGGGCGTGTTGGTCTTAAAATGAGGTGTGGTAAGGCGCATTGTTGCCGCATTGCTATGTTGAGGCGAGTGCGCTATTGACCAACAAAAACCTGGTCTAAAGTCTGGCGCAGTATTTTCCTGCTATTTGAAGGGCGCATTATTCAGATAGCAAGATGCGTCTCTCTCTCTCTCTCTCTCTCTCTCTCTCTCTCACACACACACAGACACACACACACACACACACACACACACTCTCCCTCTCTTTCTCACCTGAGTCTCCAGCAGTATGACCTTCTGCTTGCCTGTCCTTCGACAGGCTTTGATCAGTTTCTTGATTTGCGTCCTGCGCAGAGTCGTCACTTTGGTGCAGGTGAACCCTTGCAGCACGTAGGATGACAAACTACACTCACACACACACACACACACACCCACACACACACACTTTACACTGTGTACATACTGAAACCCACTTGCTGGAGATTTCCTGAGTGGTTATATTTAGAGGAAAATCTTTATAGATAAATGCAGTTATAGATAAAATTGTATAGGAAAGCTGTTGAAAACTCACTTGTTTGGATTTCCCAATGCTGATGTCCCAAATTCCCCAGCCACTATATCAAAGAACAACACCGCCTAGCAAAGAAAATATATTGTGTGTGATTAAAGTATGTACTTAGAACATGTGAGTGTGTGTGTGTGTGTTGGATGCCCTACCTGCTGACGTTTCCATTTCTTCTTGTTGAGTGTGTTGATCACAGTGTTATCAGACTGAGAGAAGCCCAGCAGCAGAGAACGAGGAATCTGAGTAGCCATTTCATCCGGAACATTCTCTATGATCCCATCACTGCTGCTGTTCACTGATATAATCTAGTGTGAGGGAGAAAATATGCACGGGGGCTGTTTATACTATATGATATAAAATATACATCTGTGAGAGAGACCACAACTCTCTCTCTCTCTCTCTCTCTCTCTCTCGTCTCGCACACAAAGACACATGATACACAAAGAAAATTTTTGCCAAAACTGTGTTCTAATGATGAATGACTTTTTTTGATGACATTTTTGACATTTCTGTGTTTGACAGAGCTTGCTTTGTACAAGGCAACTAATTGTACATTCAAATATAAGTCCTCTGACAGAAGCCACAGAACTGTCATACCTGAGTAACGAAGGTCTGCTGGACGATTTGTGGAGCAGTTATCAAGTGTGCCAGGAATCCAGGATCCTTGGATGCGGTAAGGAGCTGAGAGCTGTTGATGCTGAG